>NW_028186461.1:629230-728846 GCF_003343005.1 Rhea americana | reverse complement strand
CAAGCTGGCAGATGGGCAGAAAGCAGAGCAAGGCAAGCTGAATTCCCGAGGTATGATGGAGCAGCTTCTCAGCCCTCTCCTGACCAAATCACCAAAGATGCTGTTGAGAGCRTTGCAGCCACCTTGCAGTCCTTCGTAGCRTCTCAGTTTGAGCAGCGCTACCACTGCAGGWTTCCTGACATCCTGAAGCTGCCCATTGAGTCTATTTCTACGAGACAACCGCAGCCACCTTCCTCAAGCAGGGTCATGAAAGAGGGAAGATCATCTAGAGCAAGGTTGCTTGTGCTGCAACCCACCCAAAATGCTGCGGAGCTATCCCGAGAGAGTAGCACTCTTGCAGGGGAGAGCATCCCAAATGCAATTTCCAAAGTTCAGCAGCTCCATGCAGAATTAGAAGTGCATGCRGAGACCATAGTCCACMATGCTCTTGCAACCCTGAGGAAGGAGGCAGAAAGAGAAAGGCATGCAAAGGCAAGAGGCTTACAAGGCAGTTCAGAAGAGACCCCCTTGGAGAGTGGGCTAGTGGAGCAGCATGGTCAGCCTTGGACTGCAGTAGCTTTGGGAGCGAATTGTGGAAGGCAGGAGGCAGAAGAGCGYGGCCGGAGAGATGGGAATGGGAGCAACCTGGGGCAGGACACTCTAAGGCCTGAAGGAAAGAAAAGTGCTGCTGGAAAATTAGACGAGAGTCCACCAAGAACAAAGCTCCCACCTGTCATCATCCCTGGAATGGCCATGCTTTCAGAGGACAAAGAAGATTCTGAAGAATCCGTAGAGGAACTGTCGCCTAGGCTCCTCCCATCTGTCCTCCAAAGCTCTGAGCAAGATGCTCAGAGCACACCGGAAGGYGGGCAGAAGCCCCTCTGTTACCCCTCGGCACCTGCATCAAGACCTTGTACTGCAGTGCTGGAACCCCAACCTAATCCRAGGCCCGGGAGCATGCGAGACACCTTCCCCTCCACGGGGCAGCAGTATTCCAGGCAGCCCGTCCCTCCAGCAGCTCCAAAGCCACCTTCCCAGAGAGGAGCCTGGCGGAGACCCGTGCGTGCGAAGCCTGTGACGGGCCCGTCGCAGCAATGGGAGTGCTGAGAGGGCATGAGCTGGGTGGCTGCTGGGGGTGAGCTGAAGAGGTGTGTGGCTCCAGGCTTCACGTCTTCCTCCGACACCAGCCAGCAAGAGGAGGGAGGGAGATTGCTCAGACTGTCCAACAAGCYGTGGCGAGAAGAACAGGCAAGAAGGACATTGCTGATGGCTCTGCTCCACCTCACTCCTGCTGCCTTTGCTGGTCCGGGGAAGGCTCGGCACCCTGTGGTGCTCATGCCCCTGTCCTTCCCGGCTCCCTCGGAGCCACACGGGCTGCTGAAGGTGCTGACTCGTGCGTGAGCAGAGAACAGGTCTCGCCGCCCACCACAGCCTCTGCACGCGGCTGCCCTCCCAAGGATCTTCCAACATTGCTGCCAGAGCCGGAGAGCCTCTGGGGAGGACAGCCCCCTCCCTCCCACACTCCTTCCACCCCCCGGCAGAGAATAAAGACTTTACTCCCAAGCACTGCTCTTACCTCCTGGTATTCTTTCRCTACTCTTGTGATTTACACTTTGCCACGACACTCACCAGCAACTCCTGCAAGAGCTGGATGAGACCCTGTGCCTAACTAGCAAGGCAGAGGAGYCTTGCTAGCTCACCCAGCCGACCTGAGGCAAGGGCTTCACAACGGCTTTTTGCGGGGCAGGGGACCGGAGGAGGCTTGGGCTATCGAGGCATAGTCAGGGAAGGCAAGGGGGCTCCCAGCACTTGCCCTCCCACCCGAGTTACCGAGCTCGGTCCRTGTCCCTGTGTTGGGGTGTCAGTGGGGTGAAGACTGCTGTGCTTCAGAGTTCCCCTGAAACATTGCCACGGCAAGCAGTCGAATGCCTGCTGAGAATTCAGGGCGGCACGAGCGCCGCGGTTGCTCCGAGCCACCCAGAACGCTCYGTGCACCTCTTGGGGCAGCCCCTTCCCGACAGCTGTGCCATGCCTCGCAAGGGCACCGACCACGGAATCGAGCAGGATTTCCAGGGAGGAAATACTCAGCTCTTCTCAGGGAGTCTGGTGGGCAGGGCGGTTGCACTGTTTGGTTGTGGTTCGTTTTTCTCTGAGCGAGGGGGGCGCCTTTCGGCCTTTACGGGGAAATCTCTTGCTCTGCCTCTCCTTGGCTTTCCCGTCCTTACCCAAGGGGTGGGAATTCTTCTCCGTTAGCAAGTAAACCTTTCAGCACAGTGCCCATAGTCGGGCAGGCACATGGGGCACCTTGCTGTGCACAGGGGCTGTGCTTGGAGGTGGAGGAGCYGGCCTGGAGAGCGGGCGTAGCCATGGCTGGGAAGTGTCGGGCTGGAGTCCCGGGCTGCTGCTGTCCCGGAGAGAGGGTTTTGGGGCAGCGGTGCTGCCAGATGGGGGGTGTAGGGCTCTCCRGCCAGCAGGCGCGCCGGGACGGCGCCTTGCCCCAAAGCAGCTTTTTCAGCTTGGAGGAGGTAAGCCCCTGGCCTGCGCCCTCTGCCCTGCTCTCGGCTGCCGCGGCTCTTGCCTGCCCTGCTCCCACGACACCTCTGCCTGTCATCGTGCGTGCCGGGGCCGGGCCAGGCCAGCCGCTCGCCTCGTGCCTCAAGCAGACGGCGGCTCCGCGAGCGTGCGGCTGGGCGCTGGCGKTGCTCCGGACAGCCTCYGTGCCCTGCTGCGGGAGCTGGGGGCGAGCTCTCCGCGCAGCCCAGCCGGCTGGAGCTGCCCCGTGACCCCCAGCGCTGCTGCTCCCGTGCCTCTTGCTCCGTCCCGGGGAGGACTCTGGAAGGCAACGGCTCCGGCTGCCGTTCCCACCCGCTGCCTCGCTGCAGGAGCCCTGCTGGCACGCGCACTCGGCCGCTTTGCCAGAGCTGCCCGTTGGCCAGCACCCCGCGCCCCTTTGGGTGCTGCAGCAAAGGCAGTGTCTTTCTCACACAGTTGGTTTGCGTGCAGGTGGCAGTGAGGAGCCTGGAGGCCGGGGGACTGTGTCCTTTCATCAGGGGAARCAGTGTTAGCAGAGAACCTTTTCTTCCCCCATTGACTGGGTTCATGGTGGTAGTACAGACTTCAGCCC
Source organism: Rhea americana (assembly GCF_003343005.1). Lineage (NCBI taxonomy): Eukaryota > Metazoa > Chordata > Aves > Rheiformes > Rheidae > Rhea > Rhea americana. The sequence goes on along the minus strand of NW_028186461.1, from coordinate 725,743 downwards.
CTCAGAAAAGGGAATGGATTTTTCAAAGTGAAAAACCTTTGCATCTAATCCATCAGTCATTGCTTGGGATGTATTGGGGAAATAATGACATAAATGACAGCGGGATGATGCCTTGCAGGTACCTGTTTGTGCTTTCAGTGACAACGTTGTATTTAGGTGAATGAAGCAACCATCCATGATTTTCTCAGAGCCACTGCTCACAGTGTTGGCAGGCTCCAGAAACAAGGCCTCCTGAAGTTAGCTTAGTGAGCTGTTATGCCAGATATCCAGCTCAGTCAGGGCATGTCAGTGTGTGCTCTCTGTGATGCTGCTGAAGTGTGGTCTTTGCTGCAGCTAGGACAAAATGTCGTTGAACACTTTGCTATCTGCAGGCCACAGCAAGGTATCATAGAGTCCAGCAGCATACTGACACTTTCAGGATTTTCCCCAAATCATTGCTGGTGCCATTTCTTATTTCTACTAGTTTTCGTTTATTCTCTTGAGACTGCACCACCATGATTTAAAAAGGCACAAATGTAAAGGAATGTCTGACTTGCAGAGGTTACTTCTTTGTTTTAAGCTTGGAAGAAAAATATTTTTGTCTGTTCCCTGAAATGAAGGCAACATTTGTAAAGTGCTTTGGAAAGACTCAGTGACATGCTAAATACAGCCATTTTATAGGCTGTAGTGTAACCGCAGGGGAATCAGCCTGACTGCATCTGACAATGATGCTGCTCATTCATTCTCGTGAGGCCAGTGGACAGTTATTCTCTGGGAGCGGGGGAGATGGACTGCATCATGCTGAGGCCCTTTGCCAGCACAGAGATCAGTTTGGTGAGGGTAYCTCCTGGAGAAGCACCACAAAGACTTCTAGCAAAGCTGAGAAGGGTGGTTCACTGCTTTCACAGAATTTTCCAAGCCCTGCTCTGTCAGCCTTGCAACACTGATGCAATTTGTGACACACTCCATCTCTGCAATCCAGGAATTCAGTCATGAATAGTTGTGGAATAAAGTGAGAATCCTTACTGCCATGCTTTTCCTTTTCTTAGATGTTTTTGACATTCTGAATAGCTCTTGCAGCCATCCTGTAGCAGTTTGGTGAGAAAGTTGTGTGCTTTTATTAGCAGATTTTAATGTTTCCCTGAAAACAAACAGTAGTAACTTCGTTAATAGAGAATAACAAGAACCTGTAGTATTCTGGACCTCACCAGTTGTAATCTGACATGGGTAATCACTATTCTGCTGCTTCTCTCTGCCAGTTCTGAATGCACTGTGAATTTAGAGTAGGAATTGGTTAAACAGCAAATAGGTTTCTTTGTCAAAATCAATTAAGTCCTTTTCCCAGCCAGTGCAATTGTCTCTCTGGAATTTCATATTCTGCTTGGCTGCTGTTTCTTCAGGAGCTTTTGCTGGATAATGTTGATGTTTTATAGCTTGATTTAAATCATATGGATCAATGCATATACATACCTTATTTGGATTTTCAGTTACAACCATATATTTAGCCTAAATGAATTATCCAGGTTATAGTTTTAGCTACATAGAGAATTTTTTATAATGTCCAATTCAATTTTTACTTTCTCTGTAAGCATAAATGATTTTTTTTTTGAGTCAGATCATTAAAGTTATTTTGCCCTTCTTGCTCTTACTCTTCCAGGTAGGCTAGACCAAATGTGTTTTAAACTCTGGATTCTGCAATTGCTTTAGATAGAGATGTAGCCACTTTGGAAGTGTCACTGCTGTGGATTGCTCTATTGCATAGATGAAGGGATAGTTTTCTTTTGAACTAGCTCACAGCCCCCTCCTGCTCTAAGTCCCCAAATACCTAAGTACCCTGCTGTAAGTACCTAAATTTGTACTCTTGCAAGCTTACTGCATTTTGACTGCAACAGGGATATTTAAGCAAATATGGGTAAAATCAAGTAAGGCTTAGGTGCCTGGAGAATGCTTGGTGAGGACAATTGTAAGCAGGCAATTCTCTTCAGCTGAAATCCATGAGAGGCAAAGATGGGACTTCTTCTCATACCTCTAGAAATTTAAGAGCTGAGCTTCTAAATTACGGCAATTGTCCAGACTCACTGTGTACTGAGAGGAGAGAAGGCTGCTCTAGAAGGAGATTAACACCAACCCATGGTCTAAATCATCTTCTGAATGAAAAAATGATTCTTCCTTCCCATGACTATGATAAGCCTACGCACCTGATTACCCTGAGTCTGTCTGTATCTCTGAGCCCCTAAGTACTTTTGATATCAGGCTTTTAGCTTGACTAAGTTTCCAAGTTACAGCTGAAAGCAGAACTTTGACTTCTAAATCACTGAAGTGTCTAAGGAAGTTTTCCACCGTTAATAGATCCCCATTCCCTGCCTGAGAGAGTGAAACAGTTCTGACTCTTAAGCCAAGCTGTGGCTTGTCTTCAAACTGGAAGACATAAGCCTAAAACTTACTTTGAGTTGTTTTGTGCTCTAGTCCCCCAAACAGTGTTGGAGAGTTTCAGTTAGACAGTTAGTGCTGTGCTCCAGCTTAGCTGTACTTGCTGTCAGGTGGCAGATTCCTGTGTCTACAAATCTCTCTCTTACTGTGTTTTTCAAATATATCTGAATTTGTAGTGTTATCTGTGTGAAATGCCTCTAAAAGGGAATATTTCTTTCCAGGGCACTTTTGAGATGTTTAGTAAACATCAGACAGTTTCTCATGTTGTCTCGAAATTCTGTCTCACTCACAGATTGCTGTACAAAACCCATCAACCACCTGTTGTCTATTTAATTCTTCAGAAAAAATCATCACTAGAGTTTAAAGGACACAGATTCTCCGCTGCCATCCAGGGGAGTTCTGTGTATAGACTGGACTTCAGTAGCAGTGAAAACATCATTACAGAAATGTCTGTTGGAAATTACTAGATGCTAGGAGGTCCAGAATAATAAACTCGCTATTTTGGATTTTTTTTAAACTCCAGGGACTCAGTTTTGCTAAATTAAATCTGAAAAGAGGGTAATTGCTAGAATGATGTGAATGACTGATTTTTTTATTTTTTTGCTATGTAACAGTCAAGTGAAAAWTTTTTTAAAACATTGTTGAGTTTCAGAGAGCTGAAGCAAAATTCCACTCCCTATCTTTCCCAAACTGCAAATCTTAAATATTTCATGTGGTTCAATGCAGTTTGCTGTTTAATACAAAACTTTTCATGCTGAAAACAAAGGCCAGAGGTTACATCCTACTCGAGAAGTTGGTGTTATCTGAATTTTCTAACTACTTGAGTGGATTTAAGGGATCAGTCATTTGCCAAGGAAAGTGCTCTGACCACTGGCAGTCCAAGGAGACAAACTATATGTCTGTATGGTAAATCTCACATTTCAACACTGTGAAGCTTTGTATAAACAATTAAATGTTGCCTGAAGCAAGCCCACTTCCCAAATGACTGCTCTTGCCTTTAGGCTAATGAGCCACTCTCAGGCTTTTGCTCCTGGATTGAATAATTGACTAAAAATCCTTGCAACTAAGAACAATGTCAACAGTAAGGCACGACCCTCAGCCCAGAACAGCTCATTTCCTAGAGGATACAGGACTCAGCTGGGAGTCAAAATTGAATTAATTATTTTCCGTGTCTACAGCGGGAACTTGAACCAGTATCTCATTGTCTCAGGGCTCTTCCAACCATCCTTTCCAGAAAAAGGTTTAATCTACACCCTCTCTCCAGAGATACTGTGCTGCTTAGCAGATTTCAAGAGCCATTAAAAGTATTAAAAGTAAAAGTGGTTAAACAGAATTCCAGTCTTTGTTTCAGTGATTTTTAATTTCCTAAAGAAGTGGAACAGTTTAGGAAAGGAAGATGCCACATGCTCACTTGTGCACTGTGTATTGGAGAACATTGTTGTGCAGGTGCAGAATATGACCCAGATCCTTCCAGGTCAGGGCTTCCCTCATCTCAGGTCTCTGAGATACAGGGCAAAAAGATGGTATTTTATTCTGTGAGTTAGCCTTCCTTAGTTTCCCTCTCCTTCCCCATTTCTTTCCTCTAGCAGATTTGCTACCAGTTGGGGAATAAGGAAAACCACCTTTTGAGGACTAATTTCCTGAAGGAAACTTAGGGAAATAGAGAAAATGCACGGATTTTTCACCACTGTGTAAGTTACTCTGTTATTGCTACTGTGGTATCAAGGTACCAATTTCAGCTCCTAAATTCTCATGTGCAAGTGACTATAGTTTTATTCAAACTTATGCATGTATACCATATAACTTTCCCTTTATCACTTGCATGCTGCTGGGATACATTTTCAGAGCTCTGAGAAGACTCTGCCATTTTCTTCTTCTTCTTCTTCTTCTGTTAATCTAATAATTGCCAAATGTTGTGATACATACATGCATTAACTGAGCAGTTCCCCAGGTCTCATCACAGAATCTATTTCATCTGTCAATATTTCTTTATAATGCCTCTTTTTTTCAGACCTTTTTAAAAATAGTGACATGATTACAATAACCAGTTAAGCCTGGCACTTCATCAGACTGGATTCTGAGATGCTACGTAGTAAATATTATAAAATTCCCATATGTCTTCCTAACGATTTTGAAAATTTTTAAATACTAGAGCAGTACATCCTCACTCTTACTAGGCAACTGGCTTGATGGTGCAATTATCTAGTCTATTAGTTATAGCCTGGCCCACTTAAAACGTGCATAGTCTTTGTCAAATTGTATGAAATGATGCAAAATAAATTAAGAATGGTCTAGTTTATTTTATGTCCACTGCAACTTTGKGAAAAAAAGATTAGAATAGGATGCCAAATGTGTGGCTCGCTGGATGAGAAATTGATTTATCTCAGTAAAATGCTGTCCGTGTTAATGCTTTTCTTCCTGATTTGGACACTTGAAATTCATCTTAGAGTCAGATGAGGAAAGAAATAAAAACATGATTCCTCCTTGTTCCTGCCAGATGTGCTGGATATGTTTATTGTACAGGGAATATACCCGTCAGTTGTACTTCAGAGACTTAGCTTTATTTAGACTTAATGAAATCTCTCCCAGCTGTAGGTTTCATGGGCCAAAAACGGCCAGTAATAGCACTGACAACCTCATTACGGCCTCTTGCAGTATGTCATTCCTGTTTCATTGAGAAGGTTTTGCTTTTGGATAACTTTAGAGCTTTGCAAAATTATCAAGTAAAGTTTCCCATAAATGCATCAAGAGCCATTAATGTGCCACTAAGAAAAACCTGATTTTTAACTGTCAGTGACACTGAGGCATGGTCTGTACCTGGCTGACATCCTTTTGCCTCTTTCCTCTATGGCTCTTTAGCAGGTGCCTAAATCTTCCTGAAAACGTTAAACTAATTACCRTCATTGTTGTTACTATCATCACTTGCCTTTTACTATTAAAAGCCGAAGTGCCCACAGCTCTGAATCAATTGCTGGCACTACCGTGACGCACAGGGAAGGAGTTCTCTAACTTTTGATACCCAGAGGTTGCAACTCTAAATTCATACTCTTTGCCTCAGATCTCATGGAGAAAAGCAGGCATCCTGAGGCAGTGGGTCATTTCCCCCATCTTTGGCACTCAGATAGGCTCGATCCTTTCCTCTGGGAGCATGGTTGTCTCTGTCAACATGAGGCAGCCTCAGTGACCAGCTGAAACCAGCATCTGACTTTAAGATGGCCAAGTTAGGGCAGCTGAATCATGCTACCTTGGTCTAAATGTCCTTCTTTCACATTGCTTTGAACCTTCTTAACCCTGTCAGTCATTATTATGTCTCTCTTGCTAATGGGCTTGGGAAAGGACATGCTCATTTTATAGCAGCAGTTTGAGCACTTATGAAGGCTTGTGTAGGAAGACTGTGGTGAAAGAAGGAATCAGATGCAGATTGGCAAGAAGGCAAGTAGGCACTGGGCCATGCTTCCTCCTTAGACATAGAAGTTCAGGATTTKTAAAGTGCTTTGAAGTCTCCTGGGATGAAAGCTAATGTAAAATGTGACAGTTATTATTATAAACTCTCACAGCAAACTCGAACTTCCACAGATGTCTATTCATAAGCTTATAAGAAATCAATTCCAAATAATTGCATTACACCCTATGTATTAGTGGATTTTCTACATTAATTGACTTTATTGAGAAAAAATGTATCAGCTTAGCAAGGATTGCTAGGAAAATTACAGGATTCTGGATGTGAAAGCATCTTTAACAGAATAGTTTTAAATARAAAGCAGCCCTAACAATACTGTAATTATGAGCATTGCCTTAGGCTAATCCAGCTAACAAAGCATTTAATGCTCAATGAGTTTTCATCTAGGATTCAAACACACTGTGGAGRAGAATGAGGAGAAAAACAAAGTGAAGACATGCACATATGCTTAGGGTTAGATCTGTGAAGAGGTGCAGATATTTGTCTGTCATTCTAGGGACCTAAGTTGAAATATTAGATTTACATTTTTCCCAGTGGATCCCTGGGGGTGCATACGTTCAGGAAACACTACTATCCCACAGGTACTAAAATTTCTGCCTCCAGGCATGTGTGTAGCTGCTGAAGTCCTGATGGCCACAAGCTGGTCAGAGTTCTTCTCAGTCTTTCATTCTGTGTGATTTGTAGTTCAGGGGCTTTTTTCCTGACTTTCCACATGCTTCAGCTTCAGTGCAGTACTGCGTTGGCACTCAGGCACATGGGGAGACTYGGGGTCATGCTCCTTCCCTGCTTGATTTAGAGCAAGGGTGTGAACAGGCACCTTTTCTACCTGAAGAACTGCATCTGTGGATGTATGTGGATTGAGGAATCTTAAACAATATATTCATTAACCCTGAGAGAAAGAACAAGCAAGGAATTGGCCTTTGAGACCATGGCAGTTAGGTATGGCAGGACAAGTTGAAGTTCTGCTCCAACACTCATTTGTGCTCAGCAGAGCAGCCACATTAGGGCTTAAGGGTAACACCTCAAAATATTACACAGTTTTCCAACTGGGCTCCTAAGCAGGAGATCCAAAGTCAGGTTTCAGAAGGCTTTATTTTAGGCCTGCTGCCTCCCAAATGAGTGCACTGGTCCCAGGGCTGGTGGAGCCCTTGGACTCAGCTTCATTTCTTCATTTATTATGGCAGGGTGGAAGAGCTTTGGCCTGTAACTCCAAGAGATGGTTTATGGTTCTGAACTCTGGTCAGAAGGTGGTCCCTGGCTCCTTCAGAAAGAAGRGTATATTCTCTCTCCCTCCTGCCACCCTCAAATTGGGAATTCAACTCTGGAGTTAGCTCTCTGTTAGCTTGAAAAGGGAAAGGCCAAAGAAAAAGAGGATAGACTCATGGAATGGACTTTCTTTTAAGTTAGAACAGGAAAAAGATATCTCAAAGATAAAAAATATACACAAAAGTCCCAAGTCAACAATCTGAAAAGCAAAATGAGCCATTGTCTGAATAAAACTTGAGTTTGGGTTTCCAGAATCAGGTTTTTCCTTTTAGTCATTAAAGCATTTTTTATCATCAATAAGCATTTGAAAATATTATTGTAAAATTTTAGAAAAATTTAGAACTCTATTTTTCAATTTTTGAGCCAGGAAATGCTCCAAGCTTAGCCTTTTCCCAGAAAAATGGACAAAAACAAAAGTCATACTTTTTTTCATTAAAAATGTCATGTTTGACATTTGACTACAAATACTCTGAGACTTCTGCTTGTTTGCTGAAATGTGCAGTTCCCAGGGGATTAAAGTCAGAGTGGCATTTCCAGTGCTTGACTGTTGGAAATGCAAGAGATAGGAGGAGAAACTAATTCATAGAAACGTGAAATTCCTGAAGCAGGGCCACACAAAAGATGTAGGAGATCCAAGACAAACCTCYGGCCTTCAGTCCCATGACAATGCATATTTACTACCTTTATATTCATGGATCTGGAGGACTTATCCAGGATATTTCTAGGAAGCCCTTTCACTAAACACTAGAATTTAAATCATGTTCCTTAAACAATTTGAAAGCAAGCCTTAAGCAGACTTGTAGTCCTATGCACTATTGCAAACCTRGTGTTTAAACCACTAAATAATCACCTCTAGGGAAAAGCTGCTCCAATTTTATCTGTATCCCTTTCTTTAGCAAACAAGGAAACGCTGAAGTTGTGCTGAACATAAACACATGGAAACCTAAAAAATCAATTTCCTTGGTAGTTAAGACTCTTTCCTGCATTCAGAACAAATGTAAGATTAACAGAGGAACATTGCTCAGTTAGACAAAGGAATCAAGCCTTTTCATGGATTCTACAATAATTAACATGCTTTCTAAATAAATCGGTAACTCTTAGCAACTTSACAAGCAAGTGGCTGCTCTAGGACCAGGGACAGACTGTCTATGTTATCAGCAAGAGATTATCCCATAGCCTCTGGGGTGATTTTGGTGTCTTAGGCTGGAACAGCACGAGTACTGTTAAGGTTTCTAGTGATTTTTGTATCTTGAAAATTTAAACTATTTTGCAATAGTACAACCTCAGCCCCTGCTYTTGTCCCACTGTACAGTCCAGAAAAGGGGCATAAAAAAGGGAGTTAGACTTAACTGTGAGATTTAGCTGTAGGTCTCAATTGCTTCACTTCTCTCACAAGTGGTCTGGAATTTCTGGTTTGGGTTCATGAGTAGTGTAGATTTCACACACAGAGACATATGTTCTTTAAACATTAAAGAAGTTGGCTTTGATTTTGAACATATTTACCACACCTACACATTTTAACCAAGCCTGCTCATTCATTCCTATAAGCATATTGAGGATACCATACGTTAAAATAGGAATACAAACAGTGTCATAATACCTGCAAACCACCAAAACTCAGGGATCTAATACGAGATATAAATCTAGAAGAAGTAATAATAAATGTGTAAGAACTCTGCTTGCAGTATTGTATTTACAATTTCATCTCAAGTGTTTGGAAATATGTAATTTGCAAAGTACTCTTTGTAAAATCACAGTGTCTCAACATTTTAATGTATTGAAATGGCCTCTCCGAGACCTCACCTGCATCCTTTTCAAATGCTTCCACATGCTTCTCTCAGCAGAAAACACATTTAGGAAAAAGCTGCAAGTTTGAAAAGGTCCCACAATACTGTAGAAAAAGACCTCAAAAAGGCATTGGGAGCTTGATAGTAATCAAATATACTGCAGAAAGGAAAGTCAATGTTGCTATCTTTATACATCAACATAAACATTTATATTTCATTACACCAGCGAGAAGGAAAAACTGTAATGAATCAACAGGGATTTCTAGAGTGGAACAAAGAGTAAAAGGTTCAGCTCATCAATGTCCCTTCTCATGAAATACAACCCTATCCCTCCAAAAAGTTGTAAATCCTTCACCTGAAGACCCTTTGCAGCCAGAAGCAGGAAGAAGATCTGACCTGCAGCAACTAGTTATGGCCAAACTACTCCCATTTCACCAGCACTCTAATGAGGAATATTGTCTGGAATTTCTTTAGCAAGGAGGACAGGATTGCAAGTGAGAAAGCCTCCAAGTCATATGCACTCCCTGATAGCAGTGATGGGAATGGATCCAGATGATCTTTGAGAAAGCAAAGCTAGCAAATCAGAGAGAAGACAGGCCACCTTGTTACCCTGTGGGTACCCAGAAGGCAGATCTGGAGCTCCCCAGAGACCCAACAAGGCCCTGAGACCAACCTTGTCAATGCTACCTACACTTGAGYGCATGATCACACGTGGCTCCAGCCAGCCTCAGGAGCTCCCTGGGGCTGAACCTCACCTGGCAGCAACATGGTCTTATATTAGGGTGGCATTGGGGAAAGAGTTTATCTCAGCGCTGACCTGAGTAAAGTCTGCATGCCCTTTTCCTAAGATACTCGTTAGTATCCCTAGAATACCTATAAACATAATATGAGCTTTTTCAACTAGATATAATGCAAATGCCACCTGTATGACAAATGTGTTCATGAAGGTATGTTCCCGTCTGAAATCTGTGTGTGTGTGTGTGCGTGCACGCGCGCATCTGTGCATGTGTCTGTCTGTCTGTGTCTGTGTGTGTTGTCCCAYTGATTCCTCTTAACCTTTAGCCATGGGCATTAAGGTAAATCCAGTGGCATGAACATTTGGAAAACAAGCTCTTCCTTACCTCAGAACAAAAGTAAGTGAGAGTACTTGTGTGACAACTACAAGTAGAACTGACTGCTTATTATTCAGTATTCCACAGCTATTACTTGGTATTAAGTCTCTGCATTTGTAATTCGTTAATCCTTCATTTTAAAAGATTTGGTTAGTGACAACAATACTCAATTGACCTCCCCACCATGGATGATGTTTTGCAAACAAAGCAAAATATTCCCGAATACTCTGTGTAGGCTGAATGTCCTTCACACAACAAGTCAACAAACACTATGAAGCAATGAATACATTTGAAGAAAATGGGTTTGGACCATAGATGGAAGGACTAAATCACTGAATAATGAATTAATTCTACCAGCTCTATGAGGAAAGAGGTATTTAGATATATGAGCAGGTCAGGCATCAAAAACATAAGTTTGTGCAAAATTTGGATCAGGAAATGTAGACTCCCACTACCCTTCAATTAAAAAAAAAACATTAATTTTAAGTTGCAGAAGCATATCAGGTGCTTTTAGCTATTGCAGGATAAAACTGTTCKCCTTGACAGCTCAACCTTTACGATATTTTCCCTCCAAATTCAGGGAACACTTGATACACTGAATGTCAGGGCTGTTATTTAGAGGGRCCTACCATGCTGGAGAAATGGGCTGATGGGAACCTTATGAAGTTCACTGAAGCAAAATGCAAAATCCTGCCCTGGAAGAGAGTAACCCAGTGCAGCAGGACATGCTGGGGGCAGCTAGAAAGCAGTTGTACAAAAAAGGTCCTGGGATTGTTGGTGGACAGCGATTAAGCATGAGTTAACATTGTGCCCTTGCAAATCAAGGCACGATTTGCCAACTGCATCCTGGGCTGCTTTAGCAAGAGTGCAACTAGCAGGGCGAGGGAAGCGATCCTTGCCATCTATTTGGCACTGGTGAGACCCCATGTGCAGTGCTGGGTCCAGTTTGTGGCTCCCAGTGCAAGCCAGAGAATCTAGTGGAGGCCTCAAAAATGATCAGGCTGGAGCACAGGATTTATGAGGAGAGGCTGAGAGAGCTGGGTCTGTTCAGGCTGAAGAGAAGGCGAAGCTGCAGCAGCCTGATGGAGAGTGCGATGTGCCGTGGTGGGTCAGCTGAGTTCTTTTGGATCCTGACCAGAAGSAGGTTTTGCACATACAAGACTGGAGCATGGTCAGTCTCCCTCTATGGCAATAAAGTGATAATAAATAATAAAGTGAATTTCTAACAGCAAACACTATAGCAGATTTCAGCCCAATAAAGCCACCTTCTTGTAATTTTTCCCTGGAGGCCTTCAGTGAGGGTGTCCCAGCACCCGGTGGGGGGGTCTGGAAGGCCAGCTGCAGAATAAGGGTCCGCATGTTGTGATCGGTCCAACTTTAACAGGCTGTGGGCTACCCCACTTCATGTCGCAGTGGATCTCCACACTCATACCCACCACCTCTACAGTTTAAACCATCCAGTCACAAAGTTTTCCTGTTGCTGAGCGAGTCTGCCCTGTCACTGAAGGGCAGCAGCTTGCCTGAAGTGGTTTGCTCTGGTTCATTCTGTTTTTCTGAGGGTTCAAGGTGGTCCACAGGCCACTGCCAGGCCTGCACCTTGGTCTGTACTAGAGCTGTGCACAGGACTGTGTTAGGAGCCACAATGCACCTGGGCAGCGACCCCAGGGCAACCCTGTCTTGAGAGCTGCACCGCTTCCAAATCTTGCCTGCACAGTGTGTCTCAGAGCATGCGGACTATCTGAAGGCATTAGCATGTGCATGCAGTGCACCCCATGGTTTCTGCACTGCTCTCCTGAGCTATAAAAAAATGCAGAAGCTTAGAAAAAGGCTGTGGAAGGCTCTGGAGGTGAGCTAGTCTATCCTCTGGCCCCACCAGAATCAGCTTCCCAGAGTTGCTTGTCCAGCTAGTTCTTCCAGCTTCCTGTGATGGAGACCCTGCAAGTGCCCAAGGCAAACCACTCCAGTGCTCTACTGTCTACAAAATTATAAAAAAAAACTTTTATAAATGGGTAAACTGAATGCTTCCATTCTAAAGACAATGAAACTTCTGTAGGGCCGTTATAGAGATTTACCTTCATGGTATCACTATAAAGTTAGATGAGCTTTTTTATTTATTAAAAGTAGAAAATTATATAAATATATATAATTATATAAATTTTAGCTGAAAATGACTGAAAACAGATGCAACAGTTATTAGCAGTATGGCCTAAACATCACCACATTTTCTCTGTTACAGCAGAGGAAATTTATTCCACTGAGTTCTAACTTTGCGTAATTCTGCTTCTGAATATCATGAGCACAAAAACGTGATATGGAGTCATTAAAAAATATGCTAAAGTATCTACCTTTAAATATATGGTACTTCATAACTATGTGCAGAAATACAGAATGATGCACCATCATATTCTTTACAGGACTGAGAGAGTCAAACCACGGGGAAAAGCTAATCATGGAGCCTTGGCCAGCAGTTCTGTGGCAGGATCTTGCAGAGTGTTTACTACTGGAAGACTCCTTTTGCTTTGGTGAGGTTCTCTGCAGACAAGCTGAGTAACAAGAGGACTGGAACAGACACTATGTACAAAAGAAAGTCTTTGAAATAGCCTAGACATGACCAACTTGAAAATCTCTTTAGACCCAAATAATCTGCAGTTCAGGCCCAGTGCCTTCCTAAAGATGAAATTTCAAACAATATCTTTTTAGAGTTAAAAATTATTCTAATTTAATGATAGTTGTTCAGTCAGTATTTAGAAATAAATCAGCGTGTGATTAGTAAAACAATAATGTACTTTAATCCAAATTATTAGTAAACACATCAGTCTGGTAGGCAATGAGTGTGTGATACATTATTCATTTCTATTATCCAAAACACTTCACTGGCTCTCGGAGTCTGGCGATAAAGTATTCAGAATACAGTATCCACCATCCCAGAAAACAGTCTCTAATGTGATATTAAAGTTAGAATAGAGGTGAAGTATATTCCCCCAAAGCAAGATATTTGACTAATCATAGTATGAATCCATCTCATGCTTGTTTTTAAAGCTGGATTTATTTATTTATTTATTTATTTTTTAACCAAAGCGCTTGCATTACATCCAAAATGTCAAATGTTCTCTGCTTGGGTCTCTTACCAACGTGTGAATTTCTCCCAAGACATCTCAGTAGCATGCAAGGTGGATGTAGTACCCTGGAGCCAGCGCAGCTTCCCTGCCTCTTTTTCTCTGTCCGGTTGGGGGTTGCCTGACTGAGCTGGAAAGGTCTGTGGCGAGTGGAGACAGAGCCAGGCTGACTCACCTGCCTCTGTTCCCGCTATATCAGCATGGGCTGCTTCCAGCCGTTTCAGGGGAAGAAAGCCATATGAGGCCAAGCTAGAACTCACTAAGACCTCCTCAAGCAAGTTTTTGATTTCATTCCTGTTGCTATATGATCCCTAATCAGTTGGGGAGGAATGGGAGCAGAATGTAAGCTGGGAGGGAAGGAAGAGAAGCAGGCAGGCAGGGAAGGCGTTAGCTGCACATGGTGTGCCACAGGCGTATTTCAAGGCCTAGGATGCTCTGCCCAAGGTCATGGAAAATTTYCTGGTGGATCACAAGGGAGGATGTCAGGGAGTTTGAGCAGTGGAAGAGAGATTGCTCCAGAAGAAACTGACCCCTTCACACGTGCTGCATGCCAGCAGCAATCCTGGGACAAGTACTTCTGTAGTCCCTGTCAAATGCTGCAGGTCCAGTTTGAAGGAGGTAATCACCACAGTGATTTATSGTTCTTCTTCTTCAGCCTGTTTTACAGCAGGATGTAAAAAGGTGTCAACTTCCCGTGATGATTTCACCTCCTCTGTACTGTAAATGGCATTGTTTCCCAGAAAAGGAAGCCGGGAAGATCTGAAATAGCAATGCTGGTCAGAAACCTTTACTGAAAATGCAACTGGCAGCTCGCAAGTCCAAGGGGCAGACAGGATCTCACCAGATCTTTGTGATAAACAGAAAAGAGGACTTTTCCCTTTCCTGGGCAAATCTGTAGATATGGACAGCATCAGTAATTGGTACATAGAGACTGCCTTAGTTTTGGGGTGGGTGCACTAATTACACAACTGCGGCCACCATTTGTGTCAGTGGAGTAACCCTGATTCATTGCTGGTCTTTTAGGTTTAATAATCCAGTCCAGTACCATTATTTGGAAGTACATTGTGTGTGATATTCTGGATAACTGTTTTTGACAGTAAAATATTTAGTTCCTTTTCATTAAAACTCATTGGATTCATACTGAAGGGGACAGTGACTGAGTGACTAATCTGGAGGCTGCCCTTGATGCTGAGATGTTAAATCAGCATGATCTCTGCTCCACCAGTGGGGTCATCAGGCATTTTTTCCTTTCTTCTTCTTCTTCTTCTTCTTCTTCTTCTTCTTCTTCTTCTTCTTCTTCTTCTTCTTCTTCTTCTTCTTCTTCTTCTTCTTCTTTTAATCTCTCTCTTGTAGAGGAGGCTGGTGGGACTGCTGGAGTAATTCAGTACTGCCTCACAGCTGTAGCTGCTGCTGTGTCTCAGGCTCTTATTCTGTGAAGGTTTGTTAGCCAGTTTAGATTTGCCAGAATGGGAAAAGACAGGTAATGAAAGCATGGCAAGAATCTTATGTTCAGAGGGTACAAAACAAGATGAGATAATATGTGATGCATGAACATGCCCGACTGCCCCCAAAACCAAGACATTCAAAAAGCTTCTAAAACTGTGCGTTTTTCTTGTACTGCACCCACAACAAAACACAAATCCCATAGGACCCATACACCCCTCCACTGACCTATCTCATCTGTCTCCAGGCACCCAGAGAGAGGGCTGCATGTGGGCTGTGGACATCGCTGTCCCCCTTGGTTTTGTGGGGAGAAGGAAATACATGAACACCAAAAGGGAGAATAGATTGAACAGACAACTCACAGTCGTGTGTCTGCTCCCTGGACAGCAATGCTGCTCTTCACTGTCTCTTTCCTAATGTCTGAGTGCGCCTAAGCTCCAGCATCCCAAACTCTGAGTACTTGCAGCATTCACAGTTGATTTGAAAGGATGTTGGACAACAACAGCATCTTGAATGTCTGAAGCTTAACAGCCAATAAGAAGTTCCACAGAGCAAGTGGCACAGTTGTGGAGAATACATCTCTTGCTCCCCAATGATATGAATGAGATTATGCGCTCAGGGAACCACTGTGCTGCTTAGTTCAGCAAGAATTCAGCTTCCAGCCATTCTGTGCTGACCACATACAAATAGCAGGTTTATTTCCAAGAAGAAAAGTTAGAATGAAAATCTACACTTAAAAAAAAGAGGAAAAAAAAAACAGTGTTTTCAGCTCTAGATTTCAATTCTCTTAGAACTGATACAGAAAATCTGCTGGCTATGGTGGTATCCCATGAGCCAGCAATGTGCTCTGGTAGTCAAGAAGGCCAATGGTCTCTTGGTGTGCATTAGGAAGAGTGTTGCCAGCACGTCAAGGAAGGTGATCCTGCTGCTCTATTCAGCCCTGGTGAGGCCATGTCTTTAGTGCTGCATCCAGTTCTGGGCTTCCTAGTACAAGAGAGACATGGAACTACAAGAGAGAGCCCAGGGTAGAGCTACGAAGATGATTAGAAGACTGGAGCATCTCTCTTATGAGGAAAGGCTGCAAGAGCTGGGCCTGTTTAGCCTGCAAAAGAAAAGACTGAGAGGGGATCTTATCAATGTCTATAAATAACTTAAGGGAGGGTGTCAAGAGGATGGGGCCACACTCTTTTTCAGTGGTGCCGTGCAACAGGACAAGAGGCAATGGGTGCAAACTGAAACACAGGAAGTTATGCCTGAATATAAGGAAAAGCTTCTTCCCTGTGAGAGTGATAGAGCTCTGGAACAGGTTGCCCAGAGAGGTTGTGGAGTCTCCTTCCTTGGAGATATTCAAAACCAACCTGGACACGATCCTGTCTGTCGTGCTCTAGGTGACCCTGCTTGAGCAGGAGGGATGGACTAGGTGATCTCCAGAGGTCCCTTCCATTCTGTGATTCTGTATTTTTGGTATGAGTGGACCAACACCTGATCAGCAAGAAGGGCATTCACACAGGGAATCTGGCATAAGTGTCAAACCTACATCTCAGAACTATGGCTAACAGCATCTAACCATGAAGAACTGTATAAAATAAGAAAAGAAACTTCCAGGACTATTGATTTTCTGAGTATTAATTATCCTGGAAATTAAGGACGTGTATTTTTTTACCCAATGGTGGGGGGACCATGACAACAATCCCTTAATTTTTTGAATCTTTCCAATATTTTAAGTATATTCCTAGTGACTGTTATGACATCCCAGTAAAGAAGAAGACTGCCTTTAAGGAGACAAGAAAGAATCGCTGGGCTGCCACTTCAGATTCTTTGTAAATGCATCCTGCTGCCTGTCAGTGTGGGGAATGTCAGATTCAGGGGGTGTGTACTTGCACAYAGAGACAGCAGTGCTTCCAACCTAGATGTAAAGAGATCATCTGAAATAGCACCTGACGTAAAGTACCCTCAGAAAAGAGATGTTCTTGCCATGCACACTTCAGCAGAGACATTAACCTCCAAGTATGTTAAAATATATGAAGGCTGATCACAGTTATGACATGTACCTTCCTGAGTTTAGGAACAAAGGCAGAAGTCATAACTAGATATACATGTCATAAAAAATTAATCATCAGATATTTTATGCATGCAATGAACAGAACAAGTATTTTTTCCTTCTATAGCTAATCTTTGGAGGGTAAAATCACTTTACATGGTGGCTAATGCCCTGGAAAGATGACGGCAATTGCTCTCTTTAGTTACTGAGATGTACGCACAGCTGCTTGACTTTCCTGGTTGTGTTATGGTCTGTTTGCAGAGGAATGCTAACTGTCTTCTGGGAGCATGTGCAGGGTGCCCAAAGCATAACCAGTTCATGCCAATAGCAAGTGGGATTGAATACAAAGATGAAGGCTCCAGGTCCTACCCCTTCCTTGACAAATTCCTCTGGAAGAGGAATTCCTGTCCTTTTACCAGCAGACACTACTCTTTCCCTTCTCCTGTGCTGCACAACCTCCACCTCCATAAAGGTCTTCAGAAACCCCCTCTACCCCCCCCCCCAAAAAAAAAAAGAAAGAAAAAAAGAAAAAAAACAATCATGGAGAAACATCAAGGTAAGGAGACTTGGAGAGGTAAGAAAGTATCTTTGAAAAAAGTTGAAGTAATGTCCAAATAAGGAATTGAAAAAGGCTAGTCAAACACAAAAAGGGCTGTTAAATACAAAATATAATCTCTGTCTCAAAGCTGTAGATCTCTGAGGGCTTGGAGACTATATCAAGGAAACATGTATACCATCATACCATTATTCTTACACCATATCTTAGATATATGCCATTGGCTGCTGTCAGACTGAGGACTGTGGGCCAGACCCAACTTAGGACTAAATATCATGGCTATTCCTGCGCCAGTTCAGTGCATTACCTCTATCCCAGCTTCTATCCAGATCCCTCAAGGAGCCAGCAGGCTGGTCTTTAACATTCCTCTTAACCCAAGCTAGATATTTTTGAGGTTGTTGGGTGAAAGAAAAGAAGACGAGTAAGCACAAGCACCTGATTTCTGGACAGAAGGGATTGCAGAGAGATGGAATTGAACAAACCACAGCCCCATCCACCCATGGCTGGTCTGGCTTCAGCACCGTGCAGYGCATACACTGCCAGCCTGGCAGCAAGGTATCTGCAAAGAAAGCATGGAGATTCCCCTCTTGTGCTGTCTTTGCTTCCCACTTAATGAKATTAACCTGATTCCCAGATGGCAGGATGAGACATGACCAGATGACCTGGTAGCCCCTGTACAACAGAGGCCAAGTTACACTAAAGCTGACATCAAGTGCTTTGGCTCTGTGGTACATGAGCTCAACTCCCATTTTGCTAAGCCCTGAGAGTGGGTGGTGTGCTGCACTCCTAAAATGAGGCATAAGCATCGCTCCTTGCTGACAGAAAAAATTCTTGGTAACATCAGTGCAGCTCTGATGATGTTACACAGAATTCATATTGGCATGTGTGAGAGCAAAATATAGATATTAGCATCTTGGTGGGAAGGCAAAGACTGGGGGTGAGGACAAAAGATTGATCAGGATTAGCTTGTTTTCTCTCCATCATTTTTCCTCTGACAAACTCAGAACAAATCATGGCTTGTCTCAAATGCATTCATTAAGGAAACAAATGAACAAGATGTTTAATATAGTTTGTGGAATAAACAGGAAATAAATACAGTAATAATAATTGAAATATTGTCAATTGATCTCATTGAATGGTTATTGATCCTCAACTTAAGCAGCTAGTTATGAGAGTTTGCCTGTTGTGTTAAGTTTATCATTGTAATTATACAATAAAATGTTATATTTGCAACAGACTTCCACTGGTTGATTGCTCATGGGATGTTTACATTCTTTCACTTATTTTTGACAGACAGCTATAATTTAGCCTTATCCTTTTACTGTGGCTGCATATGTATTGTTTTATAATATTTAATAGAGCTGAGGAGGGAATAAAACATAATGTATAATTTATTTAATGAATTCTGCTACTTCTGCTCATAAATTGTGAGCAGCTTATGAGCATCTCATGTTTATTTGTTATTCAAAAAGTATTACTTGAATAATTGTTAATGCTCATTCTTGGTCTGTTAGTTGTTGTGAGCAGTTTGTTCCAAGTGCTCAGTAGGAAAGTCTAAGCTTTCAGATTAGCTTTGTTTAGTTGTTGGAGTTACACACTTTCTGCTTCTGCTACACAATTGTAAGCAAAATCCTCGCAGAAGCACAGAATTGCTGACATTGCAAGGGGTCTCAGGAGGCTGTCCAGTCTAACCCTCTGCTGAAGCAGGGGTACCTAGAGCAGGTTGCCCAGGACTGTGCCCAGCCAGGTTTTAAGTATTTCCAGGGATGGAGACTCCACAACTTCTCTGAGCAACCTGTTCCACCTTCACAGTAAAATAATTTTTTCTTATGTTTAAATGGAATTTCTGTATTTCATTTTGTGCCCATTGTCTCTTGTCCTGTTGCTGGATACCACTGAGAAGAGGCTACAGCTCAGTTCTTCACATTCTCCCACCGAGTATCTATATAGGTGGAAAAGATCCTGCCCTTGGTCTTCTCTTTTCCAAGCTAAACAGTCACAGTTCTCTCAGCCTCTTCTCATGAGACAAATGGGCCAGTCACTTATTCATCTTTGTGGCTCTTTGCCGGACTCACTCTGTGTCTTCCTTGCACTAGGAAGCTAGAACTGGATCCTCAAAATGTGTGAGCTGGTTTGAAGTTCTCTAGTACTCCTTCAAGAGCTGCCACTTTCTCTCCCCTGTTCAGAGAGTGCAAACACACATGAGGGCTAAATCACAGAATCACAGAATGGTTGATGTTGGAAGGAACCTCTTGAGATCATCTAGTTCAATCTCCCTGCTCAAGTAGAGTCACCTATAACACCTTGCCTGGAGCTTGAGTAAATAAAACTAATCTCCTCTAAATGAGCAGATACCTTCAGAAGCACTTTTTGATCTGTTTCCCAGGCCTGTTTTTAAAATGAAGACCTAATATTCTTGCCAGACCTACTTATTCACAACTAAGAACTAATATTCCCATTTCTGCAGCATTTGTCCTATATAGTGTGCATGCACGTATGTGCAGACATTTTGCTATAAATTGTGGACACTGGAATGCAGCTACATCTGAGGTAGTCGGGTGTTACTTGGGTAGAGGGTTTGAGCTGAGATTTGGTGCYCTCTTTACATCCTGACTCCTGCAGATTTCCTACCTGTGGCACAGGTTAGGCCCTGCGGTGCAGGAAGGGCTGTTACTGTGTCACAGCTGGAGATGCCCATCAGGTGGAGATGGAAGGATCCACTGAATGCTGTGCCTGCAATGTGAGGGTTGTGTTGGGGGAAGGCTATTCAGCTACTTTCCAAATGCGCAAGACACAGGCAGGACTGTGAGGAGAGCTGTGAGTGGGACGTAGAGGAACRTGTTGTATCTAAAGTTGAGGCATCTGATTGAGACTTACGGATACTAAATACTTGCCATGGTATTTGCTTGAACATGTCTGGGTGGTCCTTTCAGGGTTAGCAGATGATTTKTAGCCATGGTAGTTATGACTAACTTTATAAATAACTTCCACTGTCATCTAAAGAAAAGTGTGTGGTAAAAATAGCTTAAGGATACAGAGACAGCAGAGAGCATAGGAAAGGCCAGTGGGGCCAGGTGTCCAGCCAAAGGCTTTCTGAACCTGATGATTCACCTGGGACCTGTGGTGAGGACATGATTAAGTGGGTAGCATCCTTTGGAATACAAAACAACAGGACTACAGCATACTTGCAAAGACAAACAAAACATCAGCATAATAGCTCACTGTCCTCTTTTTCCAAGACTTGCTGCAATACCTGATRTGGTTTACCTTGTCTGAGTTTATTCTAACTATAAACTATAAGTCTGTGTTAGATGAAAGAGATTGTGCTCAGAAGGTTTAGGGTGAAAGRCTTTCTATCCTTGCTCAGTTTATGATATTGTGGCTCTGTAATATTATTTTATTCCTTGTATTAGATTTTAGGTGGATTTCTAAAACAACAAAAAAGGAAGGAATGTTTGTTTTATAGTGTCTGACAGCTTCAAAAATACATTATTATTTTATTAAATTCAAGAACAAGGGCACAATGAAGGGGAAAAGTTAAGTAAAAAGCTTATTACAAAGCTCACTGAAATCTTTCCATGGGCACTGGATCAACACTAAATGTAGTATTTAGAGTTTGGGGAATATTTAATGTCATCTTCTTTCTATTTGTGGTCTTGGTCTGGGATAGTTTCTTTGATGCATATAGAGTTACTATCTGCTCATCTAGGTGTCATGGCACAGAACCTGGGGCAAAGCATGGCAGGAGGTGCTCCGGCTGGGACGAGTGCTCTGTTAAGGGAGGCCTCAGAGTGGGCTGGTCTGTCACCCAGAAGTCAGGTGGGAAGCCAAGGCAAAGTGAGCTGCAAGCCTGTTTGGGCCGAGCTTGCCTAAGTTTGCAGGCTGGGTGAGGATTGGTAGCTGGTGCTTTCCTGTGCCATCTTACACTCTCCTTGTTGCTGCCAGCAGGTGCGATGAAAGCCCAAGTACTGTAATATTTTCCCTACATTTCTAAGAGGAAACTCACACTAGTGAGATAGAAATCCCCCTAGACCAKGGCTGCTGTGCTTACCTAAGGAGTGGGCAACAGATGGCTGGTCATGTGGAAACTTGTCTTACTGCCCAAATTTTGCTGACTGGTGGCATTCTCATAGCTGTTATCCTTTATTGTCTGCTGCCATCATGCTGTGGGTCAGGCTAAGCCAAGGATGTCGGAGAAATGGGTGGTGGCAAGTATGTGGATGAGGCCCCAGGGGAGCAAGAGGACAATCGGAGGCAAGGGAGTCAAGGAGTGTTCGCGGGCTGTGTTTTGTGATTYGTTGGCAGCATGGGCTCGTTGTTTGCACTCTTCCCTTTTTTTATCATCTATTTAACACGTGAAAAATCAGCTAGAATGCTCTGCTAGCATTTCTGGCTTATGCAGAACATCACTGGGTGGTTTACAGCTGTGAATAGGTAAATGCAGTGAGTATTTTTCTAAGGGAATTATTTTTCATCAGAAATCATCATATGGCAAAAGCAACTCTTTCTGTCCTCTGCACAAGCTTTTGGCATTAGTTTTATGAGGAATTTTGGGCTGTGTACCATTTCTGAATGGAGATTTATATATGTATCCTAAGTAGATCTTACTTTATTTCGTGAAGAGTCATGCTCCTACTCAGCCATGGTAGTGGAGGGTCAGAGGGGAAGAGGCAACATGGGATGGGGCTGTTCTGGCCTGGCCTGAGGAGTGCAAGGACCAGTGCCTCTGTACAAGTGTGTAAGGAACACGCTTTCAATAYCTTTATAGTTTCAACATGAGTCTGTTATTGACTTAAAAGAAGACAGATAGCCCCTTAGGAACTTGGAGAARCTCCTCCTGCAAGTCCTTGGCACTACAAGTCCCTGCAGCAACAGGGAACCAAAGGATCCCTCCCCAAATACCAGGCARCTCACACTACTCATCTCTTGGATGAGAGAGAAGAGTTGGTTGAGATCCCCTTGGGATGACTCATCATGAGGTTTCTTTTTCACTGTTCTGTAGCTAAAGTGGTCTCTAATTAGAAGTGGTCTCTAATTCACATATCCTGCTTGCAGACCTGCTTGTGGATAAAACTGACCTTTAGAATAGGGACCTGAGGCTCCCACAGGATTAGATATCTCCAGAACTGGCCAGCAGGTGAGCAGGGGTCTGACAGACATAAATTTTTGATGTCAGAGCTTAAAACCTCCAGTCATCTATACGACTTACTTCTTAGCCTCTCTGGGCTTCAGTGTCCTTCTTGGTCCCATACCTGATGGAAGTACTGTGAGAATATTGCTGCCATGATGGAGGCCAGAGATGCATCCTGCAGTTCCATTTCTCCACACCTGTGAGAGCTTGTACTCTGGAGGGGCTCTGAGAGACTTGGCATCGTGCCCTGGCTCTGTCTGCCAGATGTCCTTCTGCAGTCCTGCACCTCCCTGAGTGTTGTCTTCCCCGTCTGTAGCATGGTGACATTGATGTTGGCTTTCTCTGATAAACTCCAATGTGATRGCCTTAGTTACCTGTGGAAAATGAAGCTCAGATGGTTTTGCAACCTCATCACTCCAGGATTTGAGGCCTATATGAAAAGAGACTGCTATGAGTCACTATTCTGGGTGAGAAAATCAATCACAAGGGGGGATGCAGGTATCAAAGCACTGCTGTTTCACCAGTACCTGCATTCATTCATGAGGATAAATTCCTTCTTTTCACCATGATGAGAAAAATCAACTGGAAATGGCAGAGTACTATCCGACACCAGTGCCAGAGTGTGACTTGAGGCTGATTTTTCAGCATGAGGAGTTACAGAGGCCCCCAAAACCAAGCTTATCAATGTGTACTGCATGCCACAGTGCAAGGCAGAGTTGGAAGCATCTTTAAATCGCAGGCATCAATCAAAGGCTGGGTGGGGAACAGAGTGAACGCTTTCCAGTAAACTGCAATTGTTTTATGCCACATTCTGCAGTAAATCGTCATCTTAGTAGAACCGCTGTGAGAATGGAGATGAAGATATAACAGGAAAAAAATCCATGTGTTGTGTTTTGCTGTAATAAAAGTCTGCTAATTGTTTGTGTCCAATGTGCGCTCCTGTTTTTATTACTATTTTATTATACAGCACTTAAACTAAACTAGTGCTAAACCAAACCCTTCTATAGAAATCTTCAGTAGTTTCTTTAAGTGGTCGCAGGTGCCTCCTCTGTTACCCATATGCAGGCACTATTGATTAGAACTTAATTATAAAAATGGAGTTTGTTCTGAGGACTTGGAAGAACGATACTTCATAGGGAAGCCTCTTGGGAAAGAGGTATTTGAAAGGGCTTTGGATGAGGCTGAAATGGGGTATCTGGGCAGACTGGTCCCCAGACGGGTACTGGAGTGGCCCTGTTTCTATTAATTTGATGTGGCCAGCACTGTGCCTGGCATGAGTGTTAGAAGCAATGCCCTGTCCATCTGTGCCTGCCCTGTCTTGCCCTGCTTCTTAACCTGGCATTGGGTTTCCTGGCCTGTGGACCTCGGGAGAGGTGAAAAAGGCCTCTTCTTCCACTCTGTAATTGCATGTTTGCAAGGATGAAATTCTGTCTCTTCCATCATTCACTTCCCTTTCTCTTCTCTTCACCATCTTCAAATAGTTCAGGTTTTATATCTGAATGGCAAAGAGACATAATTAAGGAACATTAATTAAGAAACAAGCATGCTAAGAGGTCAGAAAAACACAAAAAAAAGGAAGTAATGTCCCTGCCAAATACCAGAGTGTGTTTTTTCACAGATTATGCAAAGCTGAGAGTGGAGCTTGAATCTGCCAGCAGCTCAGGATTTTGGGCAGCACCTTCACAGTCTTCACTGTTTCTAAAACATCTAGGATTTTACCAGGGGAGAGAAAGTCATTCGAACTCCTCCATCAGCACAGTCATTACACTTTGCTGTGTGAGACAGCAGCAATTGCACGATTGCACACCTCTGTGTGAAGAGATCTGTGTCTTTGTGGGAGCTCACCTATCCTTACACCAAAATCAGAAGGAAATGGTTTCTTTGTGAATGGATTTGACAGTTGCATTCAGAAACCCACGATCAGGATTCAGTGCATGGACACAATGGCCAGAGAGCATGCTACTGAATGTGTCATGGCAGTTTGTGGTCCCCAGGACTCAGCTTGGCAAGCTCATCAGCTCTGAATTTAGTATGTGTTTGTTTGTAAACCAATTGCTCCCATATTCCCCTGAAAAGGGATGACATTTTCAGCTGTCTGATCAGATTGAGGAGGCACCGCTAAACATTTTCAGGAGAGTTATTTCATTTCTTTCAGAGTAAATTTAAACTTGTAAGTGCTATGAAAGACTTATTTTTCTAGCTTGGCCTTATGCCTCCATCTTACTAATAATTCCAGATGTCTGGAAAATGGTTCCTCTTCTATGAAGTGCTGGGAAGGTTAGAGTGGAGCTTTCTTGTTTTCTTACAGTAAATGGGTACATGATAGAAGATATTAAATGCTGATCTAGATTAGAGAAGGATATTGTGGACAGCAGTGATGCCACCATAAAGCCAAAAGATGCTCAGGCAGGGTAGATGCATAGGGTGGTATAAGCATGGGGTGAGCCTGGCTGGATAGACAGACGGATCTGTCCCACTCCTTCTCCTGGTCCTCTGCACTTCTCCATTCTGCTTAAAGGTGCTCAGGATATCTGCACCCTCTGTGCAGAGGGATAGTTTGAAGGCTCTGCCCCAGTTTACTGTTGTTTCTTCCAAGTGGTGGAGACGTTCATGAAGAAGATCATGGGTTGAAGATGTCTAGTCTGTGCTTTTCTTCCACACCTATCTTCTTGAGCAACAAGCTGATATTAGAGCTCTGAAAGGCAGAGTAAGGAGGTAAGTGAAATCCCAAGAAAGAACAACATGAAGATATCTATCTTTGCTCTCTGACCCTCTTGCCCTCTGTGCTGTGCTTCAGAACCAAGCTGCAGTGGTGCAGAATGCAATAACAAATCATTAAGGCTGATGAACAAAGTGGTGTGGGTTTATCATTAGGTGCTCTTGAGCAGATGAGTCTGCCCAGATATGTCTATGGAGATCTTGAGTGGTCTGCCAAGAACTGGATAACCATCCATGCATTCCTAGATAACATATGCCCAGGCAGAGGAGATACCTCATCCATCCTCTGGATCTGTTTCCTGGGTAAAATACGTGTGACAGGAAGCAGTATCCACTTCCCAGTCACCCTTTTCTATGGTGTCTCCATTTTAGGAAGGCAGTTGGACCACAGGCTTATTGAAGGTCCCTCTCGAGGACCCTGTAATACTGCTAGAGAAGAAATCAGCACTGAAAGATGTCTGGGCTATGGTTCATGACAGTGGCAAGGGGAGGAGTGGTGGGTGGAATGGATGAGCCTGTTTTAAATGTGAAGAGTGAAAATAGAAGTAGGAAAAAGGCCAAAAGTTTTAGCTCTAAGTGAAAGGAGGTACAGCATCTGTACTTCACTTTCAGGGAATAGGAGCCAGTAGCAGTTGGATAGAGATTAATCATGTGCTGGTGACAGCCCCCATCCAGCCAAAAACTCCAACAGTTTGTAACAATATGGACTCCCAGATCTCAAGATGCAGTGTGCAATATAAGCCCAATCCTGTAAATTTGTAAAAGRAAGCTGTGTTCCATGGGTTGTTTTTTCACCCCTGAACAACACAATCCTGTCAGATAACTAACCTGTGTTCCTTTCCCCACGGTTGCCCAGCCACCAGGTTTTCAGGCTGACTCCCTTGCTGCCATAATAGCAGGAGATGTGCCACGCTGTGAAGGCAGAGCACTAGCCCAGAGTGACCCAGCTGAGAGCAAATGTGGTACTTAGGGAATGTTGGATATTGATGGGCCCTGTTGAAACATAGAGCCATTCTTAGCAAGAGCCGTGGGAATGGCTAAGAGACAATCCAGGCTTAGTAAAATGGAGGAAAAGAAATACTTTGTGCATCCTGCAGCTTATGCAAGTTGCAAGGCTGATAGATGAAGGCTTCTGCCATTCATATAGGTTTGAGATGTCCTTGTAATCACCTTGAATTGAAGAAATAGGAGAGGCAAAGCAAACAAGGAACAGTGCAATGGAAGGCTCCCAGAGGGAGTAACTCTCCATCTGCAAGTTGGCATTGCTCCCTGAGAAGGCTAAGACATGGCTAAACAATTCCAGACTTGTTGCTAAATACAAGAATGACATCAGGCCTGATACACTGCTGGAGGTCAACTACGGGCTAGAGGAAGGTGCTGCATTAGCAGAGAGGAAGCTGGAGCTGTCTATCTGCAGGGCACAACTGAAGCAGAAAAARCCAGCACAAGCAGACACTGGGACATCAGGGCAGAAGAATTGCTCGGGCCTCCCTCATTCAAATCCTTCTGGCTCTGGCTGTGGAGAATGGTGAGAGGGTTTAGCATCAATCCTTCTGAGGATTCAGACAGTTCCTGACATGTGGGATTCTTTGCTGGCACTGGACTGACACTTTTTAATACATTTCTCTGTGGTTATGAAAGAGTCATCCTATAATTAAAGATGGTTGTCATAGCTGGCCAGAAGAGGGGCAGGGGGCTTCACTTCTGAGTGCTAGCCCCTAGCACTGAGAGCAGAACTCCAGAAGCACCAATATGATACCCCTTAGCCTCACACCCATGCCAGGAAGCCTTGGTATGAATCTGGGAGTGCAAGGGCCACGTGGCATGGTATCCTGGCCTGATTGAAGTACTGAGGTAAGAGGAAGAGATCATCACTCGCTCCGTTGTCTCCTTCTTATACAAGGTGGTGGAACTCTGGGCAAAATGTGGTGTATCCCAAACACTGTGGGACTTGGCTTGCCAGTGTACAGTCTTGAACAGCAGAAAAAAAGCAGAAGTTCATGGTAATACTACAGTGGAGAAATGCTATATTAAAGGAGGAAATATCCAATGTGCATTGCAAATGAAGAAGTTTTTCATTTGTGTTCTAATGGAAGAAAAATACCAGCAAGCCTGGTTAATAACACAGGAAAGCTCTTGTGGCTATCAGGGATCTTCAGCTCTAATCTCTTCAGATAACAATAAATTGAACAAGCTCCTCTGCTGAGTGTTTTCTGTAGCTAAATCATACCCATATAATAAGAGAAATGGGCACTGTCTTTCGTATTTACCATTTCTTCATTTAAATAAGATTTAAACTACACTTTTCTTCCTTTAGAGACATCTGATTTACTGCGTTTTAAATGGAAACCTCTCCAGCAACAATAGCTTTTTCTATCAAGATTTGTAATCAGGCTGTTTCTGTTGAACTGTTATTATTCAAGTTATTAATTTGTCATTTTACACAGAAT
The DNA here is from genome assembly GCF_003343005.1 of Rhea americana. Taxonomy (NCBI): domain Eukaryota; kingdom Metazoa; phylum Chordata; class Aves; order Rheiformes; family Rheidae; genus Rhea; species Rhea americana. Next base: position 698,254 of record NW_028186461.1, on the reverse strand, counting down.
ATGATCACAGGAAGAGATGAGCAAAAAGGGTTTATTCACCTGCAGGCAGTGCAGGATGGATATAATTACACCAAAGAAAGTGACAGTTTTGTGTGTGTGTGTGTGTGTGTACGCGCGTTTATCAGCCAAGCAGTTTAAAAGCTTACACAGCAATCTGCATAAATTACTGTGTACATTTTTTATTTAGTCTTACACCTAATTTGATTAATGATAATGACTTTGACAGGGTCATAGTGAATGTCATGTAAGGAAACAGAGTCTATCAATTTTGGTGCTATTTTCTCTAGAGAGAAAGCAAACACTGGAAACCGGCCTTTAATTTTCATTTGAAGATATTTTTCTTAGCTTTGATGTGGAGGCAGAAGGAAAATGCTGATGTTCACAGGAGCTGGGAGATGAAGAAGTGCTTGCACTGGACATGGTGCTAGTTTTCTGAAGTTGAGCAAAAAGCAGGAATGCAGCAGTCTCTGCTACCCTTCCCACAACAAAGTGAGAAACAGGTTTTTTTCTGAAGGAAATTTTTTGGGGTGGGTATTAGGAGGCAGCCAGTAATTCAGGTTTAAGTGTGGATACAGGCCTCTTGAAAGAGCAAGCCTCTCAGGTCCCCTTCCCTGGCTGAGTGCTCTAATTGCTAACTGAGGCAATAAAGTGAAGCTCTTCATCTAACTGTCTTGTGCGCTACTTGAGCCAGCAACCACGTCTGGATCCTGTGACTGTCAACTGCAAGTTGGCATTTGTAAAAGGGAAGGTGTTAGGAAGAGTACAAACGTTAATGAGAATATGCTGACAATTTTAACCCCATTTCTTTTCTTTGGGGAACTGTAGCACACTTGCACCCATATTTCTTCACTGAGAGGATAGTGCAGCACTGGAAGAAATCCCAGGGAGGTCATGGGAACTCCATCCTTGGAGGTTTTCAAAACTCCACTGGAAAAAGTCATGGCTGACCTGTTCTAGTGCTGGTACTTATCCTGCTTTGAGCAGGAAGTTGACCAGAGACCTTCAGAGATCCCTTCCAGCCAATATCTCCTTGATTCAGTTTTGTCTGCCTGGAAGAGCCTTTGCAGAAGTGACTTATTTGGGTAAAAGAAGAGAAAGCTAAGAATATGAACCCACTCTCTCTACATRAATGAAAAAAGAAATTTTGTAGTAAAAAAAGCCCCCATTTTTATGGATGCTGCACAGAGGCAAGCGATCTTGCATCTCGTTTTAGGAGAGCAATATAACTGGCTTTGACAGCCTGGCCTAATAATAATAAAAAGGCCTAGCTCCTCATAGTGCATCCTGATAGCAAAACTAGAGCGTGAATTTATCCCATAAAAATTCATCTACCATGGCTAAAGCCCTTTAAATTGAATTCTGTATTTTGGTTGTTAAATAAAAAAACCAACATAATGATAGAAACATTGCTCAGCTCCTGCAATTGTATCTTGTTAAAACTTCACTTAGAGTAATTTACGGGGTTTGATTAAAACATATATTTACATGAACTATCATTTTCCATCTCTCCCCTTCTCTTCTTCCACCCCCTAAGGATATAAAACATTTTGTTGAGACTGGATTTTTTCAAACAGAAATGATGAGCCCATTACTCTGCACAATAAAATCCTGCCACACTTTCGTATTGCCTATATACCAGTCTGTCGCCAGCCACAAGCTTCAGTTAGCATTCAGAGAGTCTAAGGATATGTAGGATGTTTCCTGCAGTGGCTGAAGGTGTGTTTCTGGGAAGTTTAGMGCAGCAGCAGTTGGGGAAGGCAGGGGAGCATGTCTGTACTGCTGCCTAAAGCCGGTTCTGCAGGGAGCCGGTACTTTGGAGCTACGGGTGTGCTTGTCTGCAGGAACCAGATTGAGCTTTACTGACCCCCACACGGAGCATCCCCTCATGCTTGTCACAGATTCTGCCACAGAGGGTGCAGGATAGGATGCTTGCAAGGATAAAACATGGGCAAAAGGAGATGCRTTCATACTAACGTATTTAAAGTCTCCAAAGAGTGTGTTCCTTGACTGCGCTCTGTTAAGGTCAGCTGTACTAGGCTGGAGCAAAAATCTATCTAGTTCAGGCTCCTGCCTTCGACAGTAAGCAAGTGGGAGCAAATATAATGATATGTCTTCGTATCATTGTCCCAAGAATGAGGAATGTGCAGTTTAGGCACTCCCTGAACCAGAGGCTTGGGGTTTTCTTTTGTATTTAGTGGCCTGTAATGGATTATTCCTTTATGAACTTGTTCAATTGCTTTTTGAATCCCTATAAAATTTCATATCCACAGGATTCTGCAGTGAGAAGTTCTACAGCTAATCTATGTGATATGTGAAGAGTACTTCCTTTTGCCTGTTTTGAACCTTTCAATTACTGATTTCAYTTAATGATTCTAAGCTCTTGAATTAGAAGAGACCACAAATAGTCATTTTCTGTTTACACAGAATGTGTAAACACACATTCTTCAACTTGTTTTCCTGTTTTCCATCCTGAAAGATCCTAATAAATTTAGTTATTCCTCATTTGGAAGCTGTTTCATAGCTTTGATTATTTTTGTTGTTTTCCCCTGGACTTCCTTCAGTTCTACTTTATTCTTTTGAAATGGAAAGACTGGACTGTGCCCAGTATTCAAGATGCAGGCAAACCATGAATTTATGCAGTGGCATAAGGCTGCAAAACAGATATTCTCTGTTTTGTTCTCCAATAACTCCTATCACTTCCTTTGCTTTTTTAACGATTACTGAATTGTCACAGGACTATTTGTTACAGTCCTGATCCCCATCCTGCATGCTCAGAGCCTACAATTAGGAATATAGAATTGCTTATTCTCCCATGTTCATCACTTTACATTTACCTATGTTGAACTTAAATCACTTTTTGTTGCCAGTTACCTAGTCTCACAGGTCTTTGAATTCTTTGCAATCATTTGCAAGCATCTCTTACCTTTACTACTCCAAGTACCTGGTGTTATTAGGAAATGTAGTTAAAGCAACAGACGTACACAGAGACATATACACAGCTGTATGTACCAGTGAATGTAGCTGTAAATACATACACACACTCAAACTAGAGATTTAACTACTCAGTATTGTTCACTACTTGTGGTCCTGCCAGTGAAGGGCTCATCATCCTTATTTTTGTGTGTGATATTCACCAGATTTGGAATCATGGAAGAATTGTCCCCTTTGGGCATGCTGCAAGGAACTGAGAATATGGAAGATCTTTTGCACTGAGCAAGGACTTCCTTCATCATAGGTTATCATTACCATTTCTGTTGCAATGTCCCCAAACTGGCTTAGCCCCTTGACATTAAGTGCAGTTCATAATTATTTGAATCCAGTTGCATTTGACAGGCTTTGACAGATCCCAATCATAGCAGCCATCTCCTRTTTCCAAGACAGTTGTTAGAAGCCCTGATTATTTCATAACTTTAATTCTGTTTGCACATCGCCACTGGTTTCATGCAATGTGCATTCCTGGGAGATGTGATTTTTATAATAAAACACATACATTTASAAGAAATCATTCTAGAAGTAATATTCTGTGAATTTTCTGTTTGCTGCCAGCAATCTGTAGCAGTGCTATCAGTAGCAGCAACAGTAAGTGAACTACGTTTTTCACAGATGCATTACACTGGAACCAACAAAACATTTCCGTATCAGCCCACAAATAAGTCTGAGCAATGGCTCCTTGAGAGAACAGGGACGTGGACAGGCTGAATAAAAATGCTTTTCCACTTCAGCACATTGCACTATTTCATATTTTCAGCATAAAGATGCAAGCTTGCCTCATACAGGCAGTGGTTTTGATCAGCCCTTCCCCAAAAATCAGCACAGAGTTATTTTCCACATTCTTTMTGGGGCAATTAGCAGTGCCTCTGAACAACTTAACAAGAGCTTTTCTTCTGCTCAGGCTGTCAGTCATCTGCTGATGCACATGGCTGGCAAAGAGCTGTTACAGGAAAAAATGACAGAGCCAAAGGGTTTGAGAGAACAGGCTGGCCAAGTAGCCAAGGATCTGGTGGGAAGACAAAAAATATTTTCTTAGCCAAGCAGTCCTGTGCTCTGGAATGGCTCCTGTCCTCCAGGGACTATAAAAAGTCCAGTGATGTGCTTCTAAAGGCAGACCAGAATTGCTCAAAAGTCAGCAACACTTAACTTACGTACACTTGGCTGTGTACCCTACAGGTTAAAAACAGAGTAGCTGTTTTGTGTGTGTGTATGTCTGTCACTTGGGATGATTGTTGATTACCTGTTCAGAGGAGTGTGTATGCCATTTTTTCAGACTGAAATTTTGCATAAGAAGCCAAAATTCTTCTTTTTTGTTCTTTTATGACACACTTTCAAATCCACTTACATTAGGTCTAGAGAATAAAAAAGAGAAAAACACTTTATGTCAGGGCTCTTTTCCCACTGTAAGGAAGTGAAAAAAAGCAAAAGAAAAAGTGAGAATTTATTTCTCTTTAATTTTGAGTTTCTCTTTGACACCTGCAAGTGAAAATAATCCCTTTTTGTYATTGTTTTTCCTTTTCTTTTTTTGCACCGGAAACTGTGAGAGGAGGAGAGCACGAGTGCTTGGAAATACGAATAAAAATAGCATCTTCCAACTAACTACATTCCTTTTTCTCCTTCTGTAGTTTCTAGACTCTTGAAAAACTTGTTTTTGATGTCTTTTGCAGTATGAAAAAACAGAGAAAGAGCATCATGTGATGAAAGTAGGAAAAATATATTTTTTAAAATCCTCTTTTAATTAAAAAGAGTAAGAAAAGGAAATAGTGGGCTGACRCTGGCCTTTAGGAACAGAAAGGGGAATAGGAATGAGCTGAGGGGTTTACTCATTTCTAAAACGGGAAAATGAAGACCTTTCTTTCAGAAGTGAATGAACCCAGCTCCATTAGCTGAAATAATTAACTTCAACTTAATTTAATTTTACCTTTTGTTGTACACTTTTTTCACAGAGACAAGGAGATTAGTTTTTTTCAGACATCTCTAAATAGTATCATCCAGCAGTGATCTTGAGCTGTGCCCAGAGCCAAATACCTCCCTGTGTTCCCCAGCACTACCTCTAAGGGGGACCCACATTCARGCATTGAGTCTGACCCACTGCTGAGCTATGGAGAGATTTCAGGCTTCAGTGATGGGAGAGATTGTCTGGAACTAGTGTTTGCTTTAGCTGCAGTACCACTGTGCTTGGCTCTGCTCAAGGGCAGCAGCTTCTCTCCAGGAACTGGTGATGGGGCCCTCTGCTAGGGCAGTGCTATGGAGCACTCTCAGCTGGGTGGTTGGAGGTGTTTGGACAGAGCTTGAGACTGGAGTGAGATTTTAGAAAGAACAAAACAAACAAACCTCACTGGGGCTTGAAAGYTAACAAATCTCAGTGCCTAATTTCCTGCACTCTGTTAAGAGAGCCAGTATATGCCTTCAAAACTAAGGAGCTCCTTGCCAGTCTGTTGAGGGGACTGATCTTGACAATCTCAGTGTAAGTAAAGACTGCTCTCTTTTCCTCTGCTCCTGTTCAGAGCTACAGTAAGCTACAAGCAGTTTAGGAACAATTATAYTGAAATGTTTTCAATATAGTAGCTCAAAACTTAAATATATATTGTCTATACATTGGTTTAGTTCTAGCAGATGCCATAGCAAAGTAAKTCAATTCAGGTTAAGCTAAAAGGATTTAACTTGTGCACAGTTTTGCCTTCAAGTAAGCTGATTTCCAAATAATATGTTAGGTACAAAACAATATAATTTGATGGAGAGTTCAAACCTCTGAGTGGGGACATCCAACCTCAAGTAGTCTAGCTGGCAGCACTGTGCATGCTCCTGGGTGACGGCCAGTGTGGGTGATGTGCAGTGAGTATAGTAGAGGGAAGGTGAGCCCCAGTGAAGTCATCAGCTAGCAGGGATGAAAGAAATGAGCTTTGCCATTTGCCRAACTCATTCCCCCAGGATGTTCCAGAGACCAGAAGGCCAAAAGGACTCAGACAGGACATATACAGTCAAGGAGGCCGAGGCTACTTGCAGCTATTAAAAATCACAGTCTACTGAAGCCCAGGTGAGGAAGACCCTGCACCACTGGCTGAAGAGAATTGCAAAAATTACGAAAGCAGATGTGCCTCTTCTTGTATCTTTTTTTCCATTTTAAGTRTAAATCACTTGAATCAGAAGTGCAGGCATTGCCCTTTCTGCAGGGGAATATAAGGGCTCGGACACACAATCTGGTTACCGTGACGAAGTGCTGTTGGAGGGTTAGCCCGCCCTGATTGCGGGGCATAGCATCTCTTATGCCTCAATGATAGAGTGTTAAATCACATTCCCCTGTAGCCAAGGCAGGCTGAGAGTGTGCATGTTCTGCTGTTGCAGATAATCTGGCACCCACTAACTTGCTAGGGAGCTCGTTACTCCTTGGGATGTGATTTGAACTGAGCCACCTGGATTTTCATTAAAACATTTGTGAAGGGAAAGCAGCAATTTCCCAGGGTGGCAAGCAGCCAGGAGCAGTCACATCTTCAGTTATTTTAACTACTGTTTCACAGCTATGTATCTAGTCCAAAACTAGTCATCATAGCTCCCGCYGGAGTCAGAGAGATGTGGGCATCAGTAAAGCACATTTTTATCCCACATACCACCAGTCCCAGCTTGGGCTAAGCTTCCCTGAGAACACCTCTGCCCATCAGCCATCACCTCTCCATCTAGCTCAGATACTGAACTATTCAATGGATACAGTGAGCTGAGTCTCTCTTYCCACATTCATTAAAGCCAAACCTGTGCAACATCATGTAACATCAACTTAACACAAATAAGTTATCAGCATCTGACCAACTTTCTGTAGGACTGGAAGATAAAAAAGGTCTTTGTGCTGGCTTTATGCTGGCACTAGGAAGACAGAAGATATTGATGCTAGTGTAAAGTTAGTCATGCGGACAAGTGACTAACCTGGGAAAAAGCCCCCTGCACAAAGCTAATCTGCATGGCTCTCGGAGCAAATCTGATTGAGTGGAGAAAGCCTCTAGTACCTTGCATCATGTAGCTATGGCATTTTTCACCTGGTGCTAGATTCTCAAAATCCAGCTTTTAAAACCACAGGTGAATCCTAGCCTGTAAGCTTTGAACTCCATTATCCTAGGGAAGGAAATACATAGAGTAAATGGAGCCACTGTCCCCACTGGCTTTGCTCCATCCAAGAACATCCTTCAGACAAGTGGCCATGTTCCCTGTGTTATTTCTGAGGCAATAGCCCAGGCTATTGATGTGCCTATAGAGTCAGTGGCTTTGGTGGTGCTTTCAGCTGCAGGAGGGAGCTACTGAGTTCTCCAGCAGCTGCTTTGAAGAAGAGCTGAGCTTTATCAAATGCTTGCATTGTGCTGTCCCTTTTTGACAGCAGCGGGGACATTTAGGGGTTTTGAAGACTGATTTTAATCACTTACCCGACTGAAGCRATTGCCTCCTTTAGCTTTGATATTTCTTATCATTAGCCTACTGATCTTACGGATTAAGATATTAATCTTCAAAGCCAGACCAGCTTTGTTTACATTTGGGTTGCAATTGTGGAGTTGTGTGCCTGCCTTTCCCAGCCTGGGATTCATTTCTCAGCACTGGTCAGTAGGGGTCATGCTCTCACCTGCAATCCAGGAAGGCTATAAGAAACAGCAATATTTGCACCTGGCAGCAAAAACTCTGCAGACCTGATCTTCCCTTCATATCTATTCTCTATAGAAATATTCAATTACACTGATTTTAGCATGGGATTAATGAGGATGACACATTCCTCCCCCCAGCCAGGTTTAGAGAAGCATTTTTCAAATATTTTTGAGGGTCTTTTTGTGCATTGYGTATTGCTTTATTTTTCACAGGAATCAAGCATACATTGAAGTTCTTCTATCTATAATCCAAGGCTCACTTTTTCATTGTGGTAAGACCTGGAAAATCAGATGGGTTAGGACAGCCCACACTCGCCTTATGCTAACTGCTCCACAGACAAAAAGCTGGACCTAAACAGCTTGAGGCCTAAGAGAAACCAGAGCAGATGGATCTATCAGATGGCCCCTGCAGTGAGCCAGCTGGTGAAACAGTTACTAGAAAGCATTGCTTTGTACCATAGCAAACCAGTTCTGCCATGGTGGCTACTGGGGGGAGGGGGGAAGTGTGGATCTCATAGATGAGAGAGTTCATGTTGCACAAATGCCACAGGTGTATGCTGCCAAGGAAAGAAGTGTGCTGCTTTCTCCCGACTAGCTGCTTGCAATGGCCCCCAGAGCTGCCTTCTCTTATGCTGAAACAAGCCTTTTTATGGCCACGGGGCAGCCAGACCCTTCCTGCACTTAAAAATAACCCTTGTCCCAGCCTGCTCCAGTTTCTTCAGGGGCTAAAAATAATAAAAAGGCAAATGTTACAGTCTATGAAGAAGGAGAAAGTACATGTTTGTTGAGTGACCACAGTGCTTCTTATTTGCAAGCACAAGGCAGACCTTGTGGAGCTTTGCTGGTTTCACCCTTTGGAGGGAGACCATCTGATCTACCACCTGGCAATTTGAGGCTCAGAGGATGTAGGGCGTATAGAAATAGTCCTGGTTAGGCACAAATCTGGAACAGAGCTCCTCTGTCTTAGCTACATKTGAGGACTAAGGATTCTTACCTCTAGCTGTGTATGTATCTTAACAGGGAAAGCACCTCTGGGCTCCTTTGCTGGAGCACATACCATTGCTGTGAAGACTTGAACTCTCAGGATCCAAGATCATATCACTGACTCCTCTCCAGATAGAAGTCTCATTTTCTCTGATCATTTCCCCTCTGTGCCAAGGGCTGAATTAATACGCTGAACAGGAACACTACCTTGCTGTCCTCCCCAGGGCACTATTGTCTGCTTGAGCTGAAGTAGCAATCAAGCTGCTCTCCGCCCCTGTGCCATTTTGGTAGGGCCATAACTGTAACTACTAGTAAGCAAACACCAGAATCTGCTGGAGGGCTGGAATAGGGATTATTGTGGAGTATGTGGAAAATAAAGTAAAACATATAAATAAAAAGCCAAGGGAAAGTTCAACACGTGTATTCATTGTCGCTTTGCATTGTTTCAAGTTGGTTAATGTTCCTATTTTTAATTAAATATTTAGGAATACTGAAGAAGCATTATGTAACTGTTCTTAGCAACACATATAATTGTTTTTAGCATGCTAGAAGTTGTAAAACAAAGAGCTTCCCAAACATCTTACAATCTAAAGCTCAGGTCTTAAAATGTTCTCCAAATGCGTGGTTACTAGCCTGCTTGCAAGGCCATTAATGATAATGGGGCTTCAATGGACACAGTGTCTGTGTTTCTGGGTTTCATGACAGAACAGRGGCTTTCGATTATATCTCGTGCAGGACTACCTTAAGAAATTAATGGTCTGGGAAAAATCTGGGAACCCTACCTAGGAGAGAGAACAGCACCCAGCCAGGGCAGTGAATTCACCTTTCTCAAGTCCTTCTTGGGTCATGTGAACCATGGAGAGTAAAAATCAGAGTAGCTCCATGTACATGCACTTACAGGCTCAGTCTGTACTCGCCAAGCAGTGCCAAGGGCTTGTGCTGGCCAAGCTAGAGCTGTGGAGAACAACRCTCACAAACTTGGTTTGTCAGTGGTGAATGGTTTCACCTTTCTCAAAATGGAGGGAAAGACTTCAAGCAGGTCAAAATGTTTGATTTGCACAGTTTTTCAGGAGAACCTAAAAAACCAAGCATTCATCTAGCTCTGGAAAACTTCCCTTTTCTTTTAGGAACCAGCCATGAGACGGCTTGTCCAAACCTGCTTGCCCAATGATGTTTGGTGTAGTTGTCGCAGTATCAAGACTCAGGATGAYACAAGCCCATTCTGGAGAAGGAACACAGTGACAGTAAAAGCATTCAGACTGATACTGCACTCATTAATATATATTGGAATAAACCACACTGATCCAAGGCACCAGCCTGCCAGCCAAATTGCACCTAGATAGGACTGTGCTTATTCTTCTGTACCTGGAAAAAACAACTGAGAAATCTTGCTGCTCAGCAAAACAAGATGCAAACTGAAGTCTTCTTTTGAGAGGSTTTACAGTTCCTGAGCAAGGCTGACTCTCTACAGGAGTGAATTTCACCCTGCTTCATAGAGCTGGCCTTTTGCTAAATGCAGCGTTCATGATACTATCTCCCAAGGGTGGGAGCAATGGCAAATTTTTTTTTTATTTATTTGCTTATTGTGAAAGGTGCTTTCCTCTCCAGGGCACAGGGACAGGTTGGTTTGATCTGATCTCCTGTGTCACCCATAGGTCCAGTCTGGTGACTCATCATAGCTCCAGCCTCAAGAAACTGTGAGTGATAATGGAAGGGCTGTTGCTAAGGCAGATCTGCTTGAAGCAATGTGTATTGTCCTTGGCATGTACACTGCGGCAATGGACCCACCATCTATCAATCAGTTACAATTAGTGTTCAGCCCATTTTTGTGCAGGCAGTGTTGAATAGGGCAGTGGGGAGAGGGAGCAATTCCCAGTGTGTGGGTGTACTGGGTGTCTAGGGAAAGCTACTGGGGAAGATAGAGACATCAGTGTGCYGGGCAAGCCATGCGAGAGGGCTGATGTGTTTGGAGGCATGGTACCAAGAGCAGCAGGAGAACATACGCAGGTCTCAGCTGCAAAGCGAGACTCACAGCAGAGCCACTTAGCTCTATCCCATCGGGTCAGGCTGTCACCTTCCCTCTCACTGTGCCAGTGGGAGGTTTTGCTTCTGAAACTGGGTCTTTCTATCCTTTAGTAGCTTATCCAAGAGGCCTCAAAAAGTCTATACACTACAAACTCTTGCAGCAAGTAAGGAACCCAGCTAGTAGTTTGGAGGGGATGGTAGTGTCAGAGCTGGCCCTAAGGCCTTTGCTTTGATTGGGAGATCCTGGGTGATTAATCTGCAGACATCCCACAGATTATGTTCCATTAATCCAGAAACATGAGATCAATTCCAGCTTCTGCAATGGCTGCTGAGGCCATCRAGAGGGCTGGAGACAGTGCAGTGAATGGCTCTGAAACAGAGACGTCAATCTGGCCTGATTTTCTCAGTCTTGAGATCCTCCAAAATATGATTTTTTGAAAACTTGTTTCTCACAGCAGGAGCTATTGTTTCTGACATATTTATTCCACTCACTGCTACCTTGAGGTATCGCCTTTGACAGATAACCTTCTTAAATTAAACATACAAATATGCTGTACTGAGAGGGAAGATGTGAACTATAATGGTTCTGAGGATGACTGAAGAAACCTGCACATTAGCTCCTCCTGAGCTGCAAAATTTGCTTCTCTGTTAGGAATATAAGTGGGGGTGGGGGGAGGAGGAGGAGGAGGCATGATGAAATGCGTAATGGGGAAAGAGATCACAGGTTTGGGATTTAAGACAAAATGCTATCCATCTTAAGAGAGAGGCCAGAGTAAAGAAGTCAAATCTCTAGTATGAAAGTGATCCTGCTGTACGAAAACAGAAGCCAAGTTAAAGAGCACAGAGGTGGAGTGCAGTGACTAATTAAAGGCAGGAGGTTCAGCTGGTCCAAAGCCCAGATGATTTGCCTAGTTTTTTTTTCCTAAATTCTTTCCTCACGCTTTTCTCCAGCTTCCTGTCCTGTGCACCTCTCGGGTCATCTGGTTGCTCTGGTAGATGCCAGCAGCTCTTCCCAGGGACAAGGTTTGACCTAGGCATAGTTCAGAGAAGAAGATGAGGAGATCCCAAGGAAAACTCCAATGTGACTGACACATGATTGATTCATGTTACATCCTTGAACTTTTTTGTCCCCAGTGTGAAATCCAACAGCCTGACCAATGTGGGAACCTTATCCTTAGGATGACGTGGCCTCAAGGAATGAAGCAGGAGGTCATCCCCAAAAGTACTCCAAAACCATACCTGTTTTTTTCTCTTTAGCCTCAAGCTTTGTGAGTCTCCAGTTCCTCAGTGTACCAATGGCAGGAGTGTGCTGGGATGTTCACGAGCTGCTCTCTCCCCAGTGAGGCGGCAATCAGCTCCCTGAGACGCCAATGCTGTGCTGTGAAGCACTCTGCCTTCTGAGGACGTTGCTGCACTGATGCAAATCCCTTGGTAGCTGTTTGCTTTGCCATTCAGCTCTTATTGCCTCCGGTCTGCCCTGCAAAGGATCAGTCTTTGTTATTTGTCTGTATGGTACCTGGTCAGGTCTTATCTTTGATCAAGTGCTGTGCCTATAGCATTGGCCCTGTAATTCAGTAAAAAAACGTTCACTATGATGTGACAGCTTCCCACTCAGRTGTTGCAGAGCTCTGTAAGAATGACATTGCTGTTCATCTCTTAAAGGTACAGTTAAGGAGTTAAAACATGCACCTGCTGTGGTCTGATATGAAATTTGCAGGCTGGGTATATGCTATACAGCCTTCTGGGGTTAGGCCTTATGTTACTCAGAGGAYTGGTGGAAATGAAGGCCCTGGTGGAAATTCTGGCTGCTGCATTCTGTCCCCCTGTTACTACCTGGGGGTCATCACTCTGTACAAGGGATGGCAGGAATCAGCTTGTGTCTGTCTCTAACCCCAACCCTGCTCCCAGGTCTCCTCTTTTATATTATCCTAAACTGCCAGGAAAGATGGATTTTCATTGGGATGCCAGAATATGACTGCCCAAGGTTGAGGTACAAGTTTACCATTCTTTCTGTTGTCCTTGTCAGGAGTGCTGGCAGCCTCTGACAAAGAGCAGAAACAAAGGTGGGGCTGCCTCAGCTCAAGCCCTTGCTTCCCAGCTCCACGGTTCACCACAGCTCCAAGGATGGAGCCGAGGAACCCATGGCAGTAACGCACCCCCAGAACTCAGGACTGGAGGGGAACTCAGGGTGGGGGTGGGCCTACAGGTGCTTGGAGATTGTTCCCAAATGAGAAATGATTGTTTTCCTAGGACTGAATCAGACGTTTCCTCCTTTCCAGTTATTGCTCTGATTATAAATTTTATGCAGTTATTCTGAAGCTGAGTCAGATCAGTCAAGTTTCATCACRTTGTTGCCATATGTTATCACCTCCYGCCACCCTGTCCCCTTATTGGAAGGAAGATTCAGTCTGATTTTTTCCTCCTGGATTTTCTTTTCCTCCAAGTGCCTACTTTTTCTCTTCACTTCATGCCATTCCTCTTCTCTCACTGATGAAAAAGTTTTGACTAATTCTTCACCTCTCTCTTCTAGACAAAATGCCCAGTTACTTGATACTCTGAAATTGCTAATAGCTCTTGCTGCTTCTTTTCCTAAATGGAGTATTTCTGAAGAATTACTTATCCCAGCTCTCCATCAGCTTCTTGACTGTTTTAGGTGGGCACACTCAACACTGTAGCTGTGCAACAGTAACATCACCACTGTGATATCGTGGTGCTGTGTGTCTATAATTAAGGTGGAGGTTTATGATTCAGTGTCTAGGCTTTGKTTTTTCTTAGTGAACTGTGAGGAACCCTTTGGAGGAAGCATTTTTGCTGTTTGCTCGATTACAGTTATATATATTCCTCCTGAATTCTCTCCCCACATTATGTCAAGAGCACTCTTTTGAAAAATGGATAATCTGTATGGTGAATTTTACTGCCAGGTTCCATTTTTAAAAGTCAAAGATAAAAGCAAAACCCTGGGAAGTAAAAAAATGAAAAGAAAAAGGAGATAACAGTAAAAAAAGAAAGGAGGTAGAGAAGCAACTTTAAAAAGGGTGTGGGGGGGGGGAGAAGCAGGAGAGAGGAAAAGAGACTAATGAGCAGGCAAGAAGCACTGCAGTCGGAGCCCAGGAAGGTCTGCTTAGGGAATCTTGAGAAAATTGGTTATGTCCAGAGCCCAGGCCCACAAGTCGTTGTACATGAGGCCAGCTGATGGCCATGGCAGCTGTGCGGAGCAGCATGGGACGCGCGCAAGCCACACAGACCCTGCTCAGAGAGGCTGTTTCTATGTCTCAGCCTGTCCCTCTTCCACCAGCCAGCATCCATCTCCTTCGACAGGGTGTGGTCTGCTGACAGGAGAGACTACCCCTTTGCCGTGCTATTTATCCAGGGATTTTCAATATCTTCCTGTTTCTAGATCTTTAACAGTTTTCTAGGAGAGATCTGGGTCTCATTGTTGCTTTCTTATACTTAGATAAAGGTACAGAATAGRGTGTTCATTCCATGACACCTCTGTAATGTGATTTGAATACATTCTTCCTCCTTTTTGCTTAACTTCCCGTCACAGAAAGTTATGAAATACACAAATCTGCTTCTTTTTTTGGCAATGACAAAGAGGGCACTACCAGCTGAGAGAAGTTACAAATGTGCATGCGGAAGGCTGGGTGGATTTTCTCTTGTGAATACCCTGGCCACCAGAAAACAGCTTATAGATACAAAAGCATTCAAAAGTCTGGCCGAGATTGCTATTGAGCAGTGGCTGGAAAAGCAATAAATCAATGCAGATTCACAAATCAGAAGGTAGGAAGTAAGTGCAAGGTAGGATTACTATTGGGTAATTTTACCTAATAGTCATGTGTTTAGAGTCTCTCTCTGGGATGGGGACATCCTCATTCCAGAACTTTGCCAAAACCATGACCCATATGGAAACATGCCTTGTAGTTACTTGCCCTTGAATTACTCAGTTTCCAGCTCTTAGTAAAACATTAAAATCCAAATTCCAAGTGTCTCTAATTTTCTATGCCCATTTTTCTCCTCACTAATGATGGTTCCCATAACTACAGAGGCTGAGAATCTGAGCTAGATGCATTTATGCCAGAACCCACAAGTGTTTCTTTAGAGAAGRCAAACAAAAGAGCATGAGGAAAACAATTTTTATAGTCCTTCCCTCCACGACCAGCTGCAAGAGCTGCAAGTTAATTGTGGAAGAGCAATGCCAGTGGTACAGTCACGCTGTGACAGATAGGTCTGACAGAAGAAAACACGTACAAGAGGTGATGGAAGACTTCATGGAAGGAAAGGGGAAATGAATAGCAGCAGCAAAGAAACAATAATTAAAAATCCTCTTGGGAAATTTAGGGCACTCCCCAGCCATTGCTGTGCAATGTGAAACAATTAACTCTACTAAAGCTAAGAGCTGTTTAGACTAATTGGACACCTTGCCAGTGAGCTAGAAAGACTAGCAAATGAGTGTTAGCAAATCCCTGGTGTGGCTCATGAATTGTAAAAATGTTGCAGGTAATAGGATTCCGGCTAGAYTGAAAGGGAACAGACTCCTATGTTCAATATGTGAACTCAGCAAAGGGCCCAGAGGAGAAACAGAAATTGTGTCGAGCGTCCTTCAAACAAGCACAAGTGACAGTGCAGCTGAGCTAAGTAATAGCATCACGTTCTGAAGAGGAGAAAGCACTTGAATATTGACGTTTTCCCTAGGTAATTCATATTTATGAAGACTTGGGAGTGAAAATTCAGTCAAGAAGTGAGCACACATGATGGCAAAGCTTGCTTGGAAACCTGATAGCAACTGGGAGCTGGGAGAGTGCAAGGCAGAGCCTTCAAAATACAAACAGCATGAAGAAATGTAGAGAGGAGAGAGCAGCTGAGATGAGCTTTGCTCCCTCTTCAGTCATGAAGGAGCCACCTTCAGCTTCTTTGTGCTGAGGTTGCCAAAGTTAACCCCAAAGAGCGTGGCTAGTTCTTTTAGCCACAGTGAAAGCCTGCTCTTTGACCATGCACTCGAGTTTGAGCAAGGCRGATCACACCTGAAATACAATTTTTCTTTATATTTCTTTGTGTTCTGAACTGGAAACACCGAACAAGAAAATTATCTGTGTAGAATTGCAACAGATTCTYGTTAGGGAGCCTCATGTTCTTTCTTCTTTTTCCTTTCCTTGCCTTGCCTTTTCTTTCCTTCTTCCAAACTAAAAACAGAATAGAAACATATTTGAGCCAAAATTAAATGTTTTACCTTTTCAGGTAACTTTTCAAAAGATTAAGGGTTTGCTTTGTTTTGGTATTTTCCTGCTTGTTTCTGGTCTTAATAGTTATTTCCAAAGGAAAGGTGCTGTTTCATAATAAGTATATAGAAAATGTTTGCAAAGCCACCAACAGATGGTGGAATTTCTCAGACCAGTTGGTGGTCCCTGAGGAGCTGCTGTTAGGTGGGAGGCAGGAAGGCCCAGGGTGCAGACAGACAGACAGCTACTGGAAGCCATCTCAGCCTGCCTGCAGGCAGGTTTGGTCTGGCATTGGATCACCTCTTACTGCCATCAGGACTGCAGAATGCTGGTCAGTAGCTAGGTCTGGTGATTTAAAGACTCCCTGTCTAGTTTATTAATCCAGTCTAATACTGACAGCACTTTGTGCTCATCTGTGTCAGGCAGTGGACCACATTTGGGATGCCCAGGGTGTACCTTCTGTTGTCTTTTGGCCTGCTGTGTTGCCTGAGGTCCCATAAGCTGAGGTGCAATACTCATAAAAGAGGCTTGTTAATGCCTGCATTGTCCCACTGATGTGGAAGCATCCTCTATAGAAAGGAGCCTCCTAAGCAGAGAAGTGATTTTCCAGAAGAGACAYCACCCAGCAATTAAGAAATGATCTSCTATAGGCCATGATACGTTTCCATCCCTTTCCACAAAAATCCAGATTCACGCAAGTACAAGGTAGCATGGTAAAGCACATTCGGAGTTTTCCTCTAGCCAAGAATTTATTCTCTTGTCCAAAGGCTAGGACTTGTCACGGAMCTCCAAGGAATCCTTTTCAGGAGCCAGGAATTCCAGGAACTCTGCATTTAGTGTGATAATCCATGAGTTATGAGAGGGATTCAGACTWTAGCTGGGTAATCTGGCAGAGAGAAGAGGAATGCTGCCCTCAGCCAAGATTGCCAGAGTCACACAGGGCTTGCACAGAGCAGCCAGAGATGTTTCATGTCAGTGGAAAAGGGAGGCTCAGATAGTGCCTACTCTCAAAGGTAGAGCAAAGACAAAAGCAATTCTGACACCTCTAGCCTTGCATAGGTTCCTTTGGGGTCCATGCAGGGTTTACCTTGTTGCACAAAATCATTTTTCTTTCTTTCTTTCTCTCTCTTTTTTTCCTGTATCAAATTTCAACACAAACCAAAAATTGTTCTTTTTTTCCCTATGATGTGCCAGAGTTTCTCCTGTTGCAGTGCTTAAAGAGTGCCCAATGGGAAAAGTTTTCTTGGTAGGGAGCCCAGATATTAGGGGAACTTTATGGACTCCTGTAAGGACCATAGCAACATATCTGAACTGAAATATTGCCATTTCCAGGTATCTGGTTTTCTACAGTAGATTCACAGAAAGAAGGAACTTCCTTGAGAGAAGAGAAAAATTAACCCTCAAAGTTTCCATTGCAAATCTGTTCAGCTCGGCTGTGATTGCAGGCAGCTGCACTGTCAGAGTGGCTGTCCCAAGCAGAATGCCTACAGGCTGCACAAAATGCCCGTGGCAACCAGTCAGATCAGATGCACAGGGGGATCTGATCCTTTCCCATCAGCTCTGCAATTTCCAGCTCTTCCTGAATGAAAGCACTGAGGCATTCTTTATTCACACCAGGTCAGTCTTTTGGAGGTGTCTGTCTGCGAGCTCATGCACTGTGCGTGCTGGGTAAGTCACTTAGCACGCAGCTGTAGGAGTTTGTCAGAGAATCAYGGCTATTTGTATACACAAAAATGCAGAGAAAGGGGGCAGCACAGCAGAGTGGCTCAAAGCAGCCAGAGTCATGCCTGAGCTGTGGGCACATGCCCCGATGCACTGCCCTGGCTGATCTCTGTTTGCCAAGAGGACCACCATAAAGAAAATTGCCTGGGCTAGTGCAGTCCTTTGTCAAGCAACTTCTATAGATGTCAAGAGTTTTGTTTAATAGACTTTATTAACACAACACCCAATAATTCATCACTTCCAAGAGAGACAATAGGTTCAACGGAACAAAGACACTAGCTCTCATATTTCAGTTCCCCATGGGATTACRATGCACAATACTCGTGTAACCCTTTGCTTTCAGAGCTGCTTGCTAAATTGGAAATCTGAGACCTCACCTTTACCAAGGAGAGTCAAAGATGTGCTTGGAGATCTTCAGTGTTCCTTGGGGTGACCTGCCTGAATCCCTGGCTTTTCCAAGACCTTCCTCTGCAAGAAATGATTTTCTCCTCATTTAAACAATGTCCAACTGAAGGTATAATTCCTTGTAGCTCTGTGTTTATTCTGAGTTCTTGGGAGGCTGATTTCATCACTGCACAAAAGGCACAAAAATATTYTTCATTTGTGATTTCCACTGTTTAGGGAATTGGCCATCTCAGCAGCTCAAGCCTGGGAGAGCCTGAAGGACCTTCCCTCCTAGCTCTGAGTGGTTCATTCAGGCCAAAGCTGATATGGAACTGAGAGAATACAAAATTTGATCCTCATACTAAAATCACAGAATCACAGAATGGTTGAGATGGGAAGGCACGTCTGGAGATCTTCTAGTCCACCACCCATGGGCTCAWGCAGGTCACCTAAAGCACTTTGCCCAAGTCTGTGTTCAGACAGCTTTGGAATGTCTCCAGGGAAGGAGACTTCACAGCTTTTCTGAGCAATCTGTTCCATGGCTTAGCCACACTCACAGGAAACAAGACACAGTACTCCAGATGTGCCTCACATGGTAGAGGTGGAGGATCACCTCCCTCGACCTGCTGGCAATGCGCTTCTTCATGCAGCCCAGGATGCTATTGACCTTCTTGGACCCAAGGGCTCATTGTTGGCTTATGGTCAACTTGTTGTCCACCAGGACTCCCAAGTCGTTCTCCACAGAGCTGCTWTCCAGCAGATCAGCTCCCCAGCCTGTCCTGGTGAATGGGGTTATTCCTCCGTAGTTGCAGGGCTCTGCACTTGCCTTTTTTGAACTTCATAAGGTTCCTCTCTGCCCAACCCTTCAGCCTACCAAGGTCCCTCTGAAAGGCAGCACAACCCTTTGATGTATCAGCCACTCCTCCCAGCTTTGTATCATCAGCAAACTTGCTCAGGGTGCACTCTATCCCTTCATTCAGGTCACTGGGGAATAACTTGAACAGTACTTGACCCAGTTTTGACCTCTGGGGGACACCACYAGCTACAGACCCCTAACGAGTGTTTGCACTGCTGATCACAACCCTCTGAAACAATTTGATGAGAGCAATTTATGATGATCTGTATCTGGAGCACTTTACCTCAGAGGAACAGAAAATAAGCTGAAGCTAAAATATGATCTCTTTTAGGCTTTGCTATCTGTATTACCTTCTGAGGAGTCTAAGCTAACTTAAAGTGTGTCTCCTGAGTTTCCAGACAAACCTCAGCCACTAGATCATTTGCACATGGATCTTGCTGTCTTGAGTGACATTCATTAGCATCCAGGCTGCCTTTAAATCACAGTGCCTTGGAGACTTATGTCAAAATGTGAAGGAATTCAAACATCACCTTGTGCCCAAACCCCTTGCCAGGTGAGTCCCCTTGACTCCACAGGCACAGGGAGATGTAAAGAGGGCTACTGGATGGACAGAAGGTATTTGGCATTGAGCTTCTGACACTCATTGCATCTGACACTTATGCAAAGGAATTGAGATCCAGCAATGACCCTAAATCTCATTATGTTGCCTACAGGGGATGCAGCCATTTTTTACATGCCCTTTGAATAAATAGAGGTTTTCATGGCAGCCTCCAGGAGCCTTAATTTTTCACCCATTCTAATAACCATAAAACAGAGACAGGCAAGTAATAAAATGTCAAAATCTATATGTTTTAAAATCTGAAAGGACTCTCAAATGCCATTGAAATGCAGAATGAAAAAAGGAGAAGAGAGAACCTGTAGCTAAGCTGTTGCTTTTGCAGCTAAGCTATTGCTTTATGGGTTCCTCTCTGCAGCGGTTGTGTGCAATCATCTTTCTAAGCCCCCCTCTCTTTAGACCAGGCTTTGTGAAAACTGATCTCATTTGAAAATGTAGATGTAGAAAYTTTGCCTTCAATGAGTGCCTTTTTCAGGAGATGCAAGCAATTTTCTGGAGCCCTCCACCAGATCTGAGCTGATGAATAATGATATGCAATGTGGGCCTGTTATTTTCATAACTGAAATTTACATCAGTTACTGTGTCAATCCGAGCACACATCCTGGACACTGCAAGATAAGAGCAGATGCAAAGCCAGAGAGAGGGCTGTAGGTGGCACTTTCTTATCCAGTATGTCCTCAGGCCAAAAGGTCTCCTCTCTCTGGCCCTTTAGCAGTACCGGTACTGTACCTCATACCCTCGGGCTCCTCACACTGACATGTCCCTCACAGGCAGTGCAAAGTTATGCTGAGGCACTGATCCCATTGGCCCTTGGGGCACACAAGGTTGGAGCCCTTCCCAGGATCTGTGCCACCTTGTCTCCCTGCCATTGTTTGTGGGCTGTGAAAATAGAGGGTGGTTTCCAGGGTGACTAGATAGCCCAAGGCTGGTTTCCTTCCCAGGTGTGCGGACCCTGCCTCGTCCAGCAGTGCAATGTGCAGGCACTGCTGAAACCTAGCCTGTCCCAATGGTTTTCCTGCAATAAGACAGGACAGACAACTTGTGATTTTGGTTTAAAGACCAATTTGGAGACCATTTCTGCACGCTGAGTGAACACAGCCTAAAGCCGTGTCTGTTTAGGGTCTCCAGTCACTATCAAAGGTCTAAGAAGTGCCATGTAAGCTGGTGAAATCRTCAGTGGGCTTCATCAAGTTCCCTGTGATTCTAACTTTCCAGACTGTTGAAAGTTGTGGTTGGGTAGATATTTTCAGTGATGGAGGGGGGAGCTGAGGTGCTTTGATGCTGAAGCAGCAGCTCCATTTCTGGGGGAAAGACTTTAGTAATGATAAAAGGAGGCTGCATTTTCTTTGCTGTATCAYTCACAATTTAAGCCTGTCTCTACTGGGAGTTTCTCATGTACCTGGGTGTTATGGAGCTTTCTGTTCCCTCTTTCTGTATAATTCCTAATTGGCTTTGTGTACTGCATCATTCCAGACAAATGTGGCAGTCCTGGTACTCCTAATGCACTGAGGTTTTTAACACAGACTGTCAGCCAATAACTGCACAGAATGCATAAGTTAACATGGAAGGTCCTAGACTTCTCTTCACTCTCTTCCCTCAATAAAATTATTTATATAAATGTCCATCATGGTAATAACTAGCTCATACATGGAAAATATATTTCTGGTAAAAATATTTAAGATTTCAAAAAACCCAAATCATCCTCTTGTTAAATTAGGATGAAAAGTCAAGATCTCTCTRATTTYTTTTCATTTTTTTTTCTGAAAAGCRTGCCTTTTTTGGAAATAATGCATTTTTTCATAGCAAAATACAGTTAGAGGCTGTCATACATGCCATATTAACAGACTCCAGTTAAATGTGATTTTTGACTTTCCTTCTGCTCTTTTTTCACTCTTCACTAGTCCAAGCTTCATCATTGCTTTGAAACAAAAGTTTTTCCTGACTCAGAAACAAAAATTACCTGAAAATCAAAATGGAAGGTTTTGACAATGCCTAATTTTTTGTCCAGAAAGATTCTTCCTGTTTTTTGAGATTCATCAAAACTAAGTTTCCCTTACAATTTCTTGATTCTGTATTTCTCATTGAAAAAATCATGACAGGCTGTAGTGACATTTGCAGGGCACAGGAAGTGCCTCTCACTGCAATCAGATATATGAGAACACAGCGTCAGCTCTAATGGGGAAAAGGCTGATTTTAAAGAGTGGCATTAGGCAACYCCTTTAATGGTTAGTTCAGTATCATACACCTTCTGCAAGACTTTTCAAACTCTACCTCTCTTGACAGTATAAGGGCATCCAGATTAATAGGAGGCTGTCTGGGTGTATATTTTATTCTCTAATCTAAAAAGACTCTCAGAAATCCTAAAGGATGGCACACTTACAGAGTCTCTGTTCATGACTTATGCCTCATGGTGTGAACTATTGGCTGCACACTGGCTGCTGCAGCAAGCCAGGACCATGATGCTGTCAGACCCCCACTCCATTTAAGTGATGCAGATGGAGATGGTGGAGATTCCAATTTAGTACTGGAGATAAGGGTAGCAGTAACACATGGCTCTGCATATGTTTGCACCCAGCTTCTGAATAGGGGATAGTTGATTCAGCACCTCTGAATTTATCTCTCTCTGTGCAACTGTATAGATATATAGTGACATAAGCAGATATAGATAGACAGACAGATAGATAGATATTTGTATCTAATTCATATGTATATAAAGACCCTGCACAGTTGCCTGTGTGGTGCTGGATTTCCCAGGCTGTTCAGTACATTGGATATGCATTTGGTGCTGAGTCATGTAAGAGAGTGATTAACCCTTACATCTGCCCTGACCTCTTTTCAGTCCTGGCCTTAGAAGTGCCCACTAGGACCAAGGTGTCTGAATGTCACCCAAAGGCAGCAAGGGGCAAAGCCTGTTTTAAAGACCTTAGTGGTGATGCTAAGGTGAAAGCAGAGTGAGATAAAATTATCCCTTAAATAAATAAAACAAAATAAAGCCGTCAGAAGGACTTATTCGCTGTGTGCAAGGCCCTCTAGTTTTACTGCTCAGGGAAGCCCTGTTCTATAAATACCCAATAAATGAGTTAAAGGCTAAATAAAACACCTCATATACTGTAAAGTGAGCTCAATGACTATCAGGAATCCTAAATGAGTAAACATGTTCAAAGGGATAAATCTGCTTGGTGTCAATTTATGTTAATGTAATACATGATTGAATCTATTAGAGCAAATAACCAGTAATAAGAAAGCAGATAAACTATGAACTGATTGCATTAGAAGGCTGTGTGTTTATTAAGGCTCTGTCTCTCCTGCTTTTGCAACTACTGTGCTCCATAGCATGAAGCCAGTATCCAATGGAAGATCCTCCTGGATGCTTCAGTGTTTGGGGATCAAGGCTCAGCCCTGGATCTAGAACGCTCAGTACCTCCTGCTTCTTTTTTCATGTCTCCGTGCACGGTCATTGTCTCTGGCCAATTTCTGTTTTCAGCAGGTGGTTGGGACAGGGAGGTGGGAGTCTAGCTGACCCTAGAAAAAGGTGAATAAAACACACAGAGGTGGAAAGGATTCTCCTCTGAGGAAGAGTGCAAAGTGCTCTGGAGACAACCTCAGGTTGAGCTGGCATCATGAGGACTGGCTGCACAACTGAAGAGAGGCATAAGCCAGCCCATATGTGGTTCTAATTGTTCGAGGTCCTACCAGTTTATGGCTTCAAATTCTCTTCAAATACCACCTAGCAATGGTATTTGGAGCTTAACAGTGACACATATTCTAATACCAGCCTTAATCAGTCTAACTCCTATTATGTAAAAGAGGTTTCATAGGTGACATTCCTGTGCCACTGCTCTTCTCATGAGCCCAGACAGATGGGCCACTGCGTGAATAGTGCTTT
Source organism: Rhea americana (assembly GCF_003343005.1). NCBI lineage: Eukaryota > Metazoa > Chordata > Aves > Rheiformes > Rheidae > Rhea > Rhea americana. The sequence goes on along the minus strand of NW_028186461.1, from coordinate 674,952 downwards.
CTCAGTCCAGAGATGTTCCCATGTCACTTTTCGACTTAGCAATGCACATAAACATATTTTACATGTAAACTGGGCAATTAAGAAGGCAAATGTTTTAAAATACAAGGATTTATTGGCATAAAATTTGCCATCTATCAACACTGCATAAATAGTTTTACATAAAAAGCCATCTGGAAATAGGTTGTTTATCATATTTATTCAGTTACAACTTGCTGGTTTAGAGTCTGTGCCTAGCTCATTAAGTGTCAAGACAGTTTGACGTTGCTGAGAGGTGGATGTATTTGAAATTCTGCACGATGCATGAATATTAACTCAGGCTTTTAGGCAGCTGCACTATTTCAGACAGCTCGGACATGCTTTGCACTGGAATTCCTCTGTGAGAAGAAATCAGGCAGGGAAGCTGCTGTTTGGTTTAGACTGTCTGGACCTGGCTAGAATCCTTTGGGTTCAGGACTAAGAAAATTCAGTAAAAAAATCTGTGTGTAGGAATGATAGTGGTAGCATATTTGTCTATCAGTGAAGAACATGCACAGCCTCAGATTGTTGTTGTTGTTTTCAGCCAGTCTTGAAAGAAGAAGCATGTGTTGCATCCTCCAAAAAGGTGTTAAAGCTGTTCTCCTGGGCTGTGCACTCCACAGGAGAAACTATGGGCAGGCAGCAGCTTAGAAGTCACAGTATCAAGCCAACAGCTACTGGCTTTTCCTGACATTTGCTGTCTCCCTTGGTTTCAGTAATTAGATCCCCTGTTTTTAAATGTCAAATCTCACAAGGTGATGCTATTGTATTTAGCACTGTGCCCTTCTACTGATTCCAAAACACTTTGCAGAATTACTATAAATAATCCAATAACAAGAGCCAAATAAGCAGTTACTGCAGAAGGGGAGAGGAAATTAATGTTTCTCAGCATTGCTTGGAAATAAGGGGAGAGTTTCAGAAAAGCTGTCCACCAAAGCAGAGCTGCAAAGGGAGGATTATCTTTGTCACACCTCAGGGTGAGGGGAAAGAAGGGAAGCTCAACTGCCGAAAGGGGCAGGGTGAGGTGATACTTGCTCTGTGGTCCAGGCAGGTCTGCAAAATTTTGAAACAAGAGGAGTACATTCAGACAGGAAGGTGGTTCGGACACAGCTTGGCACTTCAGTGATGCTAGGTGCTTGTGTCCTTGGCCAAGACCTTCAATCCTTGTGTCCAGATCCTAGGCCAGATTTCTCTATTAAATGGAGGCAATAGTGATTTCCGGTGCTGATCTTTCCTTTGACTTGATGGTTGATTCCTGGCTCCAAGCTAGAACTAGCTGAGCTTCATCTTGGGTAGTTGTCTGGTCTCTGTCTGTAGTGATAGGGGAGAGACAGCTGGTTTTGTTTTCCTTGTCCTAACACAGGCATCACTTTCTAAAGTGGGCTGAGGCAGATCCTGTGCAGCAGAGACTGCCTCTAAGCCTGTGTTTGCCACTCATGAGGGCTCTGRGCACCACAGCCCTCAAAATGCGTATGTCCAGAATAGACTGGACCTCAGGGAACTGCTGACTACCAGTGTTTCCCTGGACTGCAATGCCCCTGTCATATGGCTTTTCAGAGAGGGCACCATTGGGGTTGTGATGATCCTGTGGACGATCTGCAGGCCACTTCCACCAGTGATCTGCAGACAATAGATGGGTAACCAGTGACCTACATGGTAATGGGTCATGTTTTTTGAGACTAGAGAAGCAGTCACATGAGAAAAGCACTCCCTCTGGTGTTAGAGTTGTGTGCTCCTCCAACAGATAGGCTCTCCTTATTATTTAGGGGACAGAACAATTTGAATTTTGACACTTGTGGGAAGGTGTTAGAAACAGGACATAATCTTTCAGCTAGCAAAGGCATAGTACTGTGAGACGGGAATGTGCATTTAAAACCTCCACTATACTATTATGTGAGAKATGCTGAGACTTGAAGTTGCATTGACAAAGACAGGTTCCCAGCATCTCCAAGCACTGATGCTGGCTCTCTGTTCTCCTGTCTCTAATGGGAATCAAGCAAATCTAACCTTTACAAGGCAGCTGGAGGCATGAGCCAAAAAATATGAGATGTGTCATGTATCCCTATTCCCTGAGCAGACTTCTAAGGAAGACCTTTCAGGATGTTATTGAGTTGTTTTGATTCGCACCTCTTTATAGAGATAGAATAACTTCTGTCAGTTCAGCAGCAACATTTGMCAATGTGAGGATTGCTTAACAATAGGTTAGGATTTATTTGAGCTCTATCATTGATGTGCTTCGTAAAGACCACAGACACATTTTTGCTCCCTTCTTTGAAAAGAGGCGGAACTGCAGATTAAAATATGGTCTCACAGATATTTCAAAAGAAAGATGTGTTATTTATGTGCTTCATGTGAAAGAGTGAGTTTATCTTTTTTCAGTAGGGCAAATTAAGCCAGAGCACATCACACAATCGCATATATTTGAACCCTTTACATTGAGGAAGAATAATTGCTCTGACTGACACCACCTTCTCTGGTTTATAAAGGCTATCAAGGAAAGCACACACCAGCTGTGACAGCAGCTATGCTGGGTCTGCTCAGTGCTGCTGTCTAAGAAGGGAAGAAATTCCAGTAACAGGCGAGGAACAGGCATTCAATGAGAGTCCATTTAGGAACAGTCTTCAGTATCAGGCTCTGGTCATGCACACTAATTAACAATAACATCCTTGTTCAGTTCATTTAAACTCTACAGCAGAACAGATCACAGGTAAAAGAAATTGCTTTGTCTGTTAAGCTGTTGTTATTAATCATGTAACAACTCTATTTAGGAACTTTATGGCTGTCACTACATCACACTGCATGGTGATGACTGGCCTTGAATACAAATCTCTCTATTTCCATGGCCCAGCCCTACCCCTGGAAGGAAGTAAGCTYCTCCACTGGGCAGCACGAAGAGAAGTGATTCTGCTCTACAAATGAGCACTTCCAATTCTGATTGACAGAAGGCCAATGGGATACAGGTATCCTGCAAATATTAACTCCTACCTCCTTAAAGCCAACTCTGAGAAGGGCTGCTTAAGCAGCAGCAACCATAGCAATTCTAATAAAAGCAGCCTGAACTGGATGAATCTTTCAGGTCTGCACATTTTTTCTGGACATGGTAAACAGTGTGAGAATCCAGGCATCTTCTTACTCTGGTTTATGGACTCACTGGGAATCTTTTCTCCCCTCCAACAGGCACAGAACAGTCACACACAGACAGGATCAGGATTTGTGGATAGGCCTAAACATGGGAATTGTGCAGTTTTCAGTTTGGTGATTGGACTGAAAATTTAGAACAAAAACACACATTGGGAGGAAGACAAAGTCTTTTTTGACACATCCAGTGCTCATTATGAGTTGTAAAGTTTCAGTTGATCTAAACCAAAAAAGGGGTATTTGACTTTTCAAGTTATACAATCCTTTTGATGGATTTCTTTTTTTTTTTATTATTATTATTTTAGGGAAATTTTAAAGGAAAATGTTGTGTTGCAGTGAACAGTACCGTTTATAACATGTCAAAAACAAAATGCTCTGACATTYTTGAAATACAACTTGCAGGAAAAATTACCTTTCCCTCACTTCCCCCACCCAAAAAGACTGGCAGAATTTGATCCAACTTTGCAAATACATTCAGTCCCCCTAAAGCCCAACTTTATAATGGATTTAATAAATAATAAATAAATAACAATTTTAAAAAGTAGAATGAACACCAGTCATAACAATCTGTTGTTAACTGTCAAAGGGAGGCTGTGCATCTCAATGTCAACTCTGCAGGATTGTGCAGAGTTGTGTCTCTCTCCGAGAAAGATTTCTCCATTCCTTTCACTTACCAAGATTCCCAAATTCCTGAAGTATTTAGGATATTTGATACATTTTTAGCAGCCAGGTGCCACTGATGTTCTCTCTTGGAAGTGCTTGTGCTTCTGCTGGGCAGAGACTGCCAAATTACATACACTGTCAGCCCATGGCTTCTGAGATGTTGACAAGATGAAAATCCAGCCCAGGATCCGGAAAAGGATTCTCCATTAGGCTACTTCCTATTCATTCAACTTTTTCTCCCAATGAAACTGTTTCTCCCTGTGAAAGTGCAATGAGAAAGACCAAACTTCCATGAAAGCTGGGGCCAAGGAATGGGTTTGCATCCAGAAAAAACAGCTGAAGTGAGCTATCATGTAGGCCCTAAAAGATGCAGGTGTGGATCGTTAAGCTGCCTGATTTGGAATGGGTGATCTTTGAGTCAGTGTCTCAGGGAAATACTGCAACTCTGACTCTGCAGACACTACAGAGAGGTCTTTGCTGCCACTATTAACATGGGGAAAGCAGCTGTGAGCAGGACCTCTCTCTGAGCAGGTATGTGGATTTATGTGTAACCTACTGATTCCCACTCTGCAGCCTCAAGAATGGTGAGTTCAGATGGTTTCTGAAAGTTACTTCCTAGGTACTCCAGTGCTAGCTGAACAGCAGAGCCCCTTGGAGYCAGGTGCTGAGGTGGTGAGTGCTTTGGCTGAGTGGTTCTGAAGATTTATCTGAGTTCCAGTGTGGGCAGCACTTTGCCTTGTGTAGCCACTGAATTGCAAAATGTATTTGTACTCTGCAGCTGTGCATGAAATGAATTTTCCTTTACAACCCATCCTTTACAAGTGAAGATACAGTGCTCTTTGTTGAAGCAATAAAGTAGTCCTCAGGTTGATGAGCACTAAAACACATGGGATAATGATGCCAGGTTACAGAAAAGGCTGAAGACTGTAGAACTTGTCTATTTTGCTAGGTGCTTCTTGGTTACAAGAGAGTTTAAACTCATCTTGTTTCAGAGTAGAAGCAAGCTTCTAAAATATGGTGCTAGGAAGCAACTGAATGATTCCCCACCTAGAATGCCTAAGTCATACATGTTATTGCAGTAGTAGCACTACTGTTACCACTTAAGGGCATATGACATCGATCTAAGGACACAAATAAACCAGTCTAAGAAGTGCTGTTGCTGAGGTTTATAGAGGTTGCCTTCCTTAAATACCTTCACTGAGTGAAAATCCTGAGTATCCTTAACCCTGTTTCCAAATGAGGAAGCAGAGGCACAGGGAGAAGGGACTTAATGTCAGGTTACTAAGAGATCAGGGGCTAAAATACAGGTTTTTCAGTATACCCATCAYCTTTCTGGAAGTATTTGATCCCCTCATGCAGTGGCAGAATAACAAAGTAAATGGATTGTGAGCTGATTCAGTGCCTGTATTTCTACAACTGAGTAGTCAGAGATCTTCAAAAAATAGGGGGACCTATCACAAGCATTAATTACTGACAGCATGAGCCTTCCCTTTGAATCTTTTCTGCTGGTGACTCCAGCTGAGCAGACCTCCACAGATCCCCACATCTCCTCTCCCTAGGTTACTTTTGATTTTTACTTATATATGTTCAGTCATACAGAAAACAGCTTACGGCATTTGTATAGAGACAGGACAAAGGGCTCAGCGGGTTGTCTCAATTATACTCATGTATATCCCTTACACTGGAGCCAGTCAACAAACCCTTCTCTCTGTGGGGCTCCCTGATGCAGAATTAAGCTATGTGCTTCTCTAAAGTGATGTGAAACCACCAAGCCTGCTTTCTCTTACCAAGCTCCTGTAGCACAAGCTAGCTAATAAGGGGCAAGGAGGCAAAAGCACATGTATTAATGCAGCAGGCTGACATACACAGCTACTGACAGAAATGGAATAGAAGAAATCGTCAAGGGAGCAGAATAATAACTTAGTCAGGAGATAATAATAAAAGCCTGATAGCACTCACATAGATCTATATAATGTATTTGTCACTGGTATTCTTCCCTCGGTTCTGGTAATAGGCAACAAATGGCATGCTGATTTCTGGAGAGCATGTGTGCTATCTAAACCATGGGGGTTGATCACTGAGCAAGTAACATCTCATTCCCTTTCTTCAGTGCAGTCCTCTTGCCACYGTGAGCTAAGGATATCCCCAAAATGTAAAGCACTGCACAGAATGCTTTGGGATTGTGTGCAGGACAGTCCCAAAGAACAGGGAGACCTTGTCTGGACATGCAAAAAACACGATGAATCTTTGCCCAGAACTCTGTGAAGTATCARCCATTGCAGAACATGTGGAAAACACTGGATTTTCTTTGTCTTTAGCCACGACTACTCAGGCTTCCTGTGGAGGCAGAGCTGCTGGATAGGCACTGGAAGTTTTTTCTCTGCAGCATCCCTTGAGTTGTAAGCCTGGGAAATCTCAAGGAAGAGCAAGTTCTAATAGTTTCTTGAGAATGTTTTTAGGTGTGTCACCTAAGAAAATGCATGAACACTCGGGTCCTCATCGAAAACAATGCTCAGACCAGTCCCCAGTTACACTTTTACCTAGGGTTATACTAGAGGGCTGTTGGTTTGACAGCATTAGAAAACACRGCAGGAGTGATGGAGCAGGCTCTGTGTACAGACCAGGGAGAGGCAGACACTGCAGCACTTTAATCAGTTAGTGCAAACTTATAATTCAATATCAAGATTAATAATATATATCATATTTAAAATCCTTAATGTGTGTGGCTAGGCATATTAGCAGGCTAATATGAAATTAGTGTCGTAGCAGCAGGCAAGAATCATTCAGAGACGGTCCTTCCCTGCAATAAGCAGCAGCGCGATATGCTTTCAATAGGCTTAGGGTAGGAATACTGAATATCAAGCAAATCTGTACCCAGGCCACGTCCAGTACCAAGCAACCAAGTCCTACAGGGCTGAATAGGAATAAGAAATCTGAGTGCTTAGAGTCCAGAGAGCTTTGTGTTTTTTCAGTCAGTGGACAAAGCAATGTATAAGCCAGACCTCCCAGCAATGCATCTTGGAGAGGCAATTCCCACATTTCACCCAGAGGGGCAACTCAGTGACAGGGAGAGTCCATGGCTTTTGCCAGGCCCATCAGAATTAGTCCACRTGGAGAGTTTGATGCTGTGGATCACAAAGGAGACTCAGATTCYCTCACTCCCAGGGCTGAGTGCTGTACAAAATCAAAAGACCAGTGCTCCAGGATCTGCAACCAGTGCTCAGCTTGTTCAATGGCACACTCTGGCTGCTTAGCCAAAACAGTAGCAGTTCCTGAATTTTGCAGAACTGGGTCAGTTTCCTGCTGAAGGTGAGGCCAGGAAACTCCAGAGTCTTGCTGTACTTTCACAGTTCTGCTGGCTGAATCCTAGGCAGTCTCTCCGATAATGCTGTACGTGCCTCTCAAATGAACCAACTCACTGGAGATAGCTCAAGAATTTCTGGCATGGCATAGAAATACACCCTGAAATTTATACCTCTTTCCTATACTACTTTACCCTTTCCCTGCTTTCCTTCTCATTCAGCCAACAGCTCAGGCTAGTACAACAGCAGTGCAACCAGGCAGCTTCTCTGGTGAGTACTGGGATGCCAGAAAGGCACAGGCTCGGCCTAAGTGTTCATTCGTGGCTGCGATATTTTAAGAGGGAGGTTTTCCCTCCTGAGCATCTCACAGAGTCGTGACCATTTTGCATATTGAGTTGAATCTTAGAGCAGGTCTTATACTCTTGGCTTTTGCAATGATGTGCTTAATTTCTAGGAGAAAAACGTAAGACAGCCAGTSCAAGTAAACTGCAAAAAGAGTTTGAAAAGCAAGAGAGCTGCCAGCTCAGCCCCCAGATAGCACTTCTCCCCACAGGTCTGCAGAAGGGAAGATGCATTGGAGCTTGTCTCTAGGGTTAATAAATCCCTGCCTGGCTTTTGRGCAGAGGAGCACACAGCAAAGTTCCTCTCCTAATTGGAAGGAGGTCYGTATTCAGATCCTCTGCTAATCATAGCTGCTTATAGTGTGTATTGAACAGACCTACTATTTGAGTGTAGCTCAACTAACCAGGCTCCAAAGCATTTTGGCTGCTATATAGTAAAAACCTGATGCATTGAGGCCCACCTGGGACCCCCCCCCCCACAGCTGGCACAGCTCAAGTCACAGGTGTAATGAGCTGCAAGACTCAGCACTTCCTAAACGCACAGTTCTGGGTTGCACAGGCTATTGTCAGTCTTGGAGCCCTGTAGTAAGCAGAGTAACCTAGTTTTGGGATAGCAAATGCACAGATGAGAATGATTCAGCTTGCTTCTGGTGGAGAAGCAAGCAAATAACAGCTGGAAAGCTCAGGTACACCTGCACTATCCATCCATTTGTGAGTGAGCTACAGGGAAGAGCTGTGAGATTACTCAGCAGAACTGATGATGTAGTAACAGTGAAGGTTTGTAAACCTCTCTTCTCGCTCTAGCAAACCTTTATTCTTGTTCCAGTTACTAGAGAGGGTACAGAACATTTTGTTAAGATATTACATATGCATAGACTTGTKAACAGCAAATGCAGTAAATCAGCAAAACTCTGGCGCAGATCAACAGTGTAAGAATGTCCTTTTGCATCTGTTTAATGATGGCTGATAGACTAATTAAAAAGAGACTAAAAGAAACCACTAAAGCATAAACTGATTGCTGTCCTCGATATCCCACCTCACTTCTGGYAATCAGCAAAATGGGAAATGTCTGAGACAGATGGCATGGAGAGTGTCAGGTTTGACACCTAAAAGGTGTCTGCTCACTTCCAGGGATTATTTATGCCTATGTCAAGCAGTTCTACAGTTTGATTAGCCTCTGCAAGAAACAGTGTTTCTGTTTCTTCAGAGTCCCCACCTTAAACTGTTGGGAGGTGTGTCTGCAATCTCATGCCAGTGTATCTCATGGAGGTGAGGTAATGAAAGACTCCACAAACTTCAGCCAAATAATCACTTCTGCAACTCATAAGAATAAATGATAATTCAAACAGGAAGATRAGAACTGGAAAAGAGTGACAGAGAGAAAATATCTGTATCTACATGAATTTGAAGCAGGGTATAGGTAGGCACCTGCAGGACAAGAACAGACTGGCACTGGATTTGAAAGGAAGAGTGGAACAGGGCCACTCTGTCATTCCAACTCTTTTCACACAAACTGAGAGCAAAACAAGTTAAATAACACATAGATTAGCTCTCTAAATTGGACAAACACTCGCTTGAGCCTGAACCTCTTTTGTACATAAAAACTGCCTGCGGACTGACAGCAACCTCAGGCTGTGCACTCGAAAGGTGAAATGCTTGCAAGCCTGGCTGAGGGTTTGAAGCAAGGCCCAGGCCTAATGAAAGGCATGGAGGGAAATGCCTTTTCTTAAGCAGTGCTCCTGATTAAGAGCTGTACCCAGGCTAAAATGTGGAATGTCAGAATTCAGCAGATCATCTGCTTTTGCAGTGCTAAAAGCATAAACTGATTGTTGTCAATCTGAAATCGTCAATGTGGAATAGAAAGGAAAGATTGGCATATTTTTACATCTGGTTATCTGTTGCCACTTTGTAGGAAAGACTAATACAGGAYCTGGGCAGGTTCTAGAAATCAGAGAGGCACTATAAAGTCATGGGCAACCTCCCTGAAAGGCACATTGAAGAAGCTACTTGTGAAAATACAAGACTTCAGTCCTTCTTTCTTAATGCCTGTTCAAATGACTTTGCAGTACTTAACCAACTCTGGTTTTCATGCACTACTATTGTGCTTACTGTTAACAGCATCTGAACATCTGCCTCTCCTCAAAGGCTTCACCATGTATATTCATTCCTACTAAGTCTTCTAATGGTTTTCACAGCCCTTACAGATCTTCATAAARTGCTACCTTCAGCTGCTTGTAACAGGAATTCAACATTTAGGCAGCACATAAGTCACGTAAGAAGCTCTCTTCATGACAGAATTAAACACCTGAGTGATAAAGCTATGCTTATTATTAACAAAACTTATGTGACTTTATCCGTGCCTCATGACAAGGCCACAATAAGAGAGAGTGGTCTTACTACTGGCTTACTTTGGCCTCTGTATGGACAGTAAGTCATCTGTGATTCAGTGCAAAATCTTGGTGCATCACAGTCCTGTCTGATGAAAAGTAAAGGCCTGAAAGGATTACAGGGATCGTCTAGTCTGATTTCTGCCACGCAGGCTTCCCTGTGTCCCTCTTTGAACTAGGCCATGCCTGTAAGAGAAACATCCACTTATCGTTTTCCAATTTACCATGACAGAAATTCCTTCCTTCGTTCGCTGCTTCAACTAAGTTGTTCTTTGTTAAAAAATGTGTACCTTATTTGTAATCTAAATACATTTAATTGCTGCTTTTACTGTTAGATCTTATAGTACCTTTGTGGAGAGCCCTCTACTATTAAATTTCTGTATCCTATTTGGTCACTTTGTGATCGTCCCCATCCTTAACCTTTTCTTGGTTTTGCTTATCTCACTGAATTTCTGAAGTCGTTATGTACTCTGACTTTATCTCATTCTCTAATCTCTCCTGTGGTGCRTCTCTAAATGCGTTTGCTGATTCATGAGCATCCTTCCTGAGCTGTGCGTGTTACTGGACACTGTACTTCTGATTGGAGCATTACTCTGGATGTTCTTGCTAAGTGCTGACCACCACCATGATTTCAAGTCTTGCTGCTTCCCAGCACAGAGTCACRTCTCCCTTATGTCTACAGTCTTTACTCTAGCAGGTATAACATCACATCCATCTACCCTATTAAAATTAATATTATTTGTTTATGACCAGCTTCACAACTAAGCCAGGTTGCTCTCTAACAACAATGGACYTCTCCATTATCTCCTCAGGTCTTTCTGTCACCTGAAGTTTTRTGATCATTTTATATTCCCTTCTGGGTCATCAGTACAAATATTCAATATCATGGAGCCTGCGTACCAGTTCTTGTGGGACCTCTTAACAACCACCCCTTTGAATGTGGATTCTCAGCTTGCACCTTTGTGGAGATTCATCACCTGGATAGTTTTCAATCTATATAACATGTGCCATGTTGAAGTAATTCTACTTTCTTACTTAGCTTAATCATGTKATATCAAGGAAATTATTACCCTCACTGTTATCATAGTGCTAAAGTGGTGTACAGGAAACATACAGCTTCTCTGCAAACCACCTACCTACAGTTGCTGAAGGCATTAGATTGTTATAATTAACAGAGAAGCACTGATGCAACACAAGAAAGATTTCTGACAATTACTGGCTTAAGTGCATCTTGCCATCTCAAAGCCCTTAAAGGAGAAACTGTTGAAGCTCTTTGTCAGTTAAGGCATCCTTCTACTCAAGCTAGAGTAAACTTATCTCATTTGATTTCTTTGATGGAGACTAATAAAATAGAAAATKTTCATTCTCTAAGTATGCTACATGATAGCCACAGTGCCTGGCCGTGCAATTTTATCTCAGCATGTGCATACCTGCTTACTTTCTGTGTTCTTTCCCTGAAGTTGCTGAAAACATCTTTTATGGAACGTTTTCCTGGAATAAGCTGTCCTRCTCTGAAGGAACAAGTTCATTTGTACTGATGCAGCCCTGTGTTGTCCACCATCCCTTTTGCTGGAAAAAGAAGGCATGAGGAGAGCTAAAGGTTGGTTAATATCCACTGTGGAATTTTCGGAAGAGGGAGGAATTTGCTAGGGGAAAGAATTAGCAAAACGAATGTCAGTCTTTAAAAACAAGTTGCTGCTTTTTAGCTGTCCCTGCTTAGAGGGAACAAATATATAGCTCTAAGCACMAAATTTGAAGTCTGAATGGCAACAAACTAGTAGTGTTGGAGTAATAGAGGTGTCTTGAATGATCRGTGAGATCTGAGAATCACAAGATGTTGGAGGAAAAGGAGTGGAAGTAAAACGAGTGCTGAGGAGCAGCTGGCTGGTAACCTGTTTCTTTGTGAGTGTGATTAAGAAGGTGGATTTCAGAAGAACCTATTAAGAATGTATTGAGGCTTATGAATGAAGAGTGGTTTTTTTTTTGTTTTTTTTTTTTTTCCATAAAACAAGTTTCCCTGACCTTGTCCTGCAGCTTCAACTGAAAGTACTTGAGGCAGGGGGAATATCTGTGAGCCATATCCTTTGCCAGAATGCTTCAACTTATAAGCAGGATACTCAGCAATATCACTTTGTCAGTGACAGAGCATGAAAATAACTGCCCTGATTTCAATTATCATTTGCAGAGGCCAGGCTTAATGCTTAGATTTGCCTTTTGCCTGCAGTGTTTGAAACAGGTTAACATAGCACAACTTCAGCATATATATATAGTTCAATAAAGGTAACAAAGAAAGAATCTGTATTTCTTTTAGTGCTTGCATAAACTTAATTCCTGGACAATATCATCACTGGGCAGACAACACCATAGAACAGCCTCCTGGGCTCACTGCAGCTTGAGGAAAATGAGATTTCCCCACACTGGCATGGTATCAAATTACAAGCAGTTTGGGAATTCTTGAAGCAGATGTCAAAGCATTGTTTTTGAAAATTATAAAGTGAATTCATGAAAGAAAAATCCATCCTCCTGGATGAGGAAGTCCCCAAGACACAAGCCACTTGAGACTGGAAGGATCTACTGAAGAATGTTTTGCCCTGCTTATATTCTTGTCCTTGTATTTAGCATTCATCACTGATCACTATCCGAGACTCAGTCCTGAGCCAGCTGGAGCTGTGATCAGGCTCAATATGGCCATCTGTAAGTTCTCCTGTGTTGCCATCCTCATATAAAGAGAGGCAGGCAACATGTCCCAGCCCTGAAGAGTGGGTAGAGGTGGTGAAGTGCGATCCAAAGAGCCAAGGAGTGAAACCATCTCGCTGTCAGATATCCAGTGATGTGTTTTACCACTAGCCTACGCTTGTGAAGTGCACTATTAATCTGTCCCTTGCCGAGATAGCCCAGACCCTATTCCACTGAATGTGCATTAGATGGTCCAGACACTATTTCACTGGATGTACATTAGACTCCTGCCTTTGTCTCTGTCGGACCCCTTTTTTCTAGTCTACTACTTCCTGCAATCTACTGTGTCCATAAGCTTCAAAATAAAARTAGCCCATAAATAATTGTCTGCTGCTGTCTTGCCATGCCACCACTTCAGAAAGCACAAAACAGGGCCATTAGTCCTTTAAAAGCAGGCATATGCAGTCCTGATAACTAGGAAGCATCCCCCTGTAACATATCCATCAGCACTGGGGTCACTGCCAGGAAATCACTGAGCTGGACCTCTTCCTCTAGGCTTGCTTTCAGCGTGTGGCCACACCATAGTTGTTCACGCTACCCTGAACAGACTAATCCACTATTGTTTTTCCTGTGTTTAGACTGGGGCAGAGCTCCTCTCACTGGTTTGTTGAATACTTGAATAGAGGATCTAAAGAAAACTGTGGAGAGAGGAAAGAATATAGCTATATAAAYAGAGCAAAAAATTGTATTTGCTTCAGCTGATCTCTGTGGTACTTGAACCAGCATAGAGGACCCTAGTAGACCTGCAGAGACCAGTGCCTAGTTATGACTTAAAACARCTTCCCTTCCTACTGCAGAGAAATATCCACTTTGCACAAGTATTTGTGGGTAGAAAAAGCAAGGAGCCAAAACCCCCTTAGAGCTAAAGCTGTACAAATCAGGCAGAGGTGGGGAGACAGGTTTATGCTAACCCTTCCTCCTCTCAGTCACTTGCAGAGCAACATGAGTTTCATCGGCATAGCTACTGCTGCTCTTGGCGCTCCCATCCCAGGGCATTTGTCTGGTCTCAGCTGCTGAAACAGAGCTATGCAATCTGCACAGGCAAATAGCTTGTGACAGGTAAGGAGCATAGTGCTGATGCAGGTAGATCACTGCTKCTCCAGCTAACCAATCTTTCCTTTCTGTCAGCATGTTTGTGTTCAGAATTAGGCACATGGTGCCCAACGTGCATACATACAAATACAAAGTTGTGGTGAGGAGGTGTTTCACTCTGCTGTTAGTCCTGGCTTGTGTACTGAAATGGACCCAATCTACTTCACATTCATGCCTAGGYTGACTTGTCTGTCTTTTTCAGGAATCTAGTATGTTGTCTTCTTGTGAAAGAGAGTCCTTATATGTCTCCTGTGAGTGACACTGCTATTAGCATCTGATTGAGATGCAGTTAGCAGAACCCTCGACAAGTTATTTCCTTTATAAATAGTCTTGGAAGTTTAAAATAAATGATATTCACTGAAGTGACACAATAAGAAAGCAAGGAGGGGAGGAGCTCATTTGGCTTCCTTTACAGGATCTATCACAGGATAAGAATATCACATAAACATGGGCTGGCCTTCTGGGCTCTCTGGTCTCTCCAGGACCTAATGCCAGGATCTCCATGTGACAGGGACCATTAGTTCCCAGGTGGCYTCACAACTTTTGGAAGAGACAAGAAAAAATCCTTCCCCTTGCTAGGATGTACCTCAGAAGGTACAAAGAGGACAGAAGTTAAGCCCACGTGATAAGGAGAAGCATTCAGTGTTCCATTAAGCTCTCCTATATCCCAGAAGTCTCTCCACCTGACTAATGTGCGTTGTTGCAAACCCCTCTCAAAGACCTCTGGATTTCCTGGCAATAATTTCTGAGCATTACAGACTTCAGAATTATAAAGCACACACTCTAATTCCCTCAGTGAAAAGCTTAATTTATTGAACAAAGAGTCTTTTAAGGCACTAGAAGGATCAGATAGGGTGCTTCCGGTCTATTCCCTCCTCTCTGCATGCAGTGATGCTCAGCACTGCCCTTGGAGCAATCCTATATGGCATCCAGATGCATGATCACACAGGCAAGTATGCATTTCCAGATGCCTGCAGGCACTTCTCTTMATCATAGCATGAGGTAGGATCTCTCAGTGCTTGGGTGCACATGTACCAAAATTATTAACCCTCTGCATGTTGTCTTCAAAGATGCCGTCGAAGAAGTTGCAAACAGACAGTTCATGAGATATTTTCCCATTTAATATTTTCCACATCCCATTTCTTTGCAGGTGAATGCAAGTGAGTGGCCTCATGTAGATTTTTAGGCGATGAAAACRTGTGGTTATCTCCCAGGGCAGATTTGCTGGGGAGAGCAGGAGAGATGAGAGAGACACGCTCTTGCTGTTAGCCCCTCTCAGTGACTGAACCAGCTGCACTGTCAAAAGAAGGGTTAGCCCTGCTGGGGCTGCTTGGTCAGTATGAGTCTCCCAGGCAATGAGACATAGTGGAAAACCAGAGAGAGTTAAAATAGGAGCACCAATAARCTCTTGTCTCAGTGCTCAATTTCCTTTCTCTGCTTTTTGCTTTCTGAAGCTTTGGGGTGCCTCAGGTCGTTGTTTTCAAGCTTTCTTTTCCAGTCTGGAGTGTCACTTACAAAGCAGTAGCTGGAGTTCAAAGAGATGCCTGTAAGCTCTGGGTGCCAGAGTATTCCGAAAAGAAAAGAAAAAAAAATCAGAAATCAGAAGACTAGAGACGAAGTTGACAGCTTATTACAAACCTATGCTAAATTCAGGCCACTAAGCCTGAGGTATAAACATCCGTATCTTATTGCTGTGTCTTCATTTATTTTGATCTTACCTTATTTATTTCAAGCAAGACAACAGGTAAAGAGCCATAATGAAATGAGAAAGGCAAGTACTATGGGCAAACTGCTGTCATAGCCCTTGGTGAAACCAGAACGCCATGGGTGGAATAGAAAAGCTTGTTTGGGAAGGGAGTATTACACTCAAAACCTTGTTATGGCTGAAAGGGGAACATACCTTACGTGTATTTATTGTTGGTCTAATTTAAAGTTTGATCAGTGTAACCAAAGTACAACAAATTACTATCATTAGTCCAATTACAATGATACTAATGCTATCTAAATATKATAATTAATGCAAACAAAATCTCATTTAATAACAAAACTACAGCTGAAAACTAGAATCTACTAGTTTCTACACCTTCTTCTCAGGTGCTTTCAGTTCTCCAGTGGGTCTGGAGGTTGGCAATTTCACTGTGTGTGGAGATGAGAGCTGTCAATAGTCCACTGCCTTTGCTGGGAGGAGTGTGATGTTGGGCTTTCTTCCTTCTATTTGCCAGAAGGATGAAGTTGATGTTGACTCCTTTCTCTTCTGTCTTGGGCTGCTTGCATTTGTTTTTATATATTTTCTTATACAAAATGTTTACTTTTTCTTCTTACCACTGGCTCCCAGTTATTCAAATTTTTCTGTTCACCATGTTATCTCTAAAGCTGGTTTTACATGAGTGCAACTTTGTTTTATGTCCAAAGCTGCACTCCCCAAGCGACCATTGACCAACCATGATGATGTGTGGTAATAGCCTGGGACACCTGAGAGCATCTTGTTTCTGAACTCTGCCACACCACATCTTTTCTTGAGTCACAAACTGCTCTGTGCATATAAACTACTACTTGTTATTATTATAAACTACAGCTAAACAAAAATAAATGTAGGCAGTAGCAATTCTCTAAACAATTCCTATCACAGCTAAACTAATATCAATTCAGACTAAGACAAGCCAAGACTAGTTCTGAGACCTTGCATTGTCACATGAATATAAAGCTTATGACCTCAACTAGTAATGGTAAAATCGTATTTATTGATCTACAAAGRGAGAATTCCAGGCGCAGACTAAGTCCATTTCATGGATCCATGCTGCTCTTTTTCATCCACAGAGTAAAGTTTGGGACASTATGGAAAAAGGATTATACAGTGTGGCCTATATATCCTTGCTCACATCAGGCTCCAGCACTTGAGCTTGCTCTAAGAGGAAGAGGGAGAACTGAGATTTGGTTTAAAGCAGGGTACCTTTCAATGTTGTACTGTTGTCATTTAACCACAAACCATCAGCTGAAGTCCTATATGAGTCTAAAACCAAGAAGCTAATGGCATGATCCAAATCAGAATCTATCCTTGATTTCTTCCCATTCAAATAATTTTGTAAAGAAAATAAKGGAAACGCCCCCATTGTTTTATCTTCTATACCCAGCAAAGAGTGTCCAGTACAATGAGATATTTATCTGACCCTGTTTCCAGATTCAAAAACTAACACCATTTCATTTTATTTCAGAAGGCTTTCAGGAAGGCGATGGTAGAACAGAGTGAAAAGGGKTTTTTTGACTGGCACAGATTCTCACCCAACATTTTCTCACTATGTTTATTCTGTCATCACATGGAGAAAGTTATTTTTGACCATAGTTTTTATGTGAGCTCACGATACTCGGGAGAGAAGCAACAAAGAGTCTAGCAAGGTGAAAAAAGATCAGCTGTGAATTAGAACTGAAATATTGCTGCGTAATAAAAAGTTACTTATCCTCTTTTCCCCTCATCCCCGCAGTTTGGTTTTTCAACTCTGTGCGCCTCTCTCACATCACCTGGTATACTGGCATGGGCTCCACTGGTCCTGGGATGTCYACCTTTGCTTCGAAGCCTGTAAGCCACTTTGTAAACACCTTCCCTCACAGAGGTACCACCAATTTTTATGGCTRTTTTGGTGGGTTATGACTCCAACCACAGAGCCAGCAGAAGGAAAGGAGAATGCCCTTCGCTCGCTGCAGTGCCCAGTGAGCTTGGTTAGCTTCAGCTGCTGATACAGCTGGCTTCAGTTAAGACCTCATGCAGAAGTCAATGAGGATCCCTGAGACTGTCTTTTCCAGTGGCAGTGTCCTGGGGACTGACACCTTCCCTGGATGAGCTGCTGCCGGGCTGGAAAGGGAGGATCCCCAGGGGYTGTATGAGACATCTCCTAACTATTAGTATAAATGAAAAAAAGAGACAAAACTGAGTAAATACTGAAGAACAGCTCTGCAAAATCTCCTCAAATAAAGCACTCAGTTTGATTTCTTGTGATCAGCTTAGCYGTTTTTTGCAAGTGTTCAGCCAGCCATCAGGTATCTGTCAAAGCATTCACAAATCCTGTGATGCTTATCACAAGTGGATTGGCACCTGAGAACAGGGGAGTGCTATTTTTAGCCATCACACATTGTTCTCTAGATTATGAAGTGCCACTCATCAAATGGGGAGCCAAAATAATTTGATGTGACATGGAGGACCAGCCAGGCTCCTCACAGTAAAGACATATCGTGAGAAGCTTTCTGCCACCCTATAGAATGGGCATGCGTCATCCTGGCTTCTTGACAGTTACAAATAATATGTTTAAAGGAAAATAAGACATGCTCACTGATGCTGTGATCAATTCACTTAACTGTAATTAGTCTGTATCTAGAAAGAGTTGCTAGAAAACATTTAGCTGTGGGTAATCATTGAACCAGCCCGTGAATGGGTCCCTGGTTTATTTCTAGACAAATTATCTGTACTCCTCTGGGCTTTCTAAATGGAACCCTGAATAAGGATTTTAACTAAAGAAAGCAGTCCCAGGTTTCCTGAGCAATGAGTTGTTCCTAGAATTCAGGTCAAATGTTACCAGCTTCCTTTCTGAAGCAGAATGAAATGTTCAGTTTTTATAGAGGTAGCACTTCACTGCGAGCTTTTTAATATCTTCAAACCTCCTAAGCAAAGATACCTTTTCTCAGGGCAATCAGCACCTTGGTGGCTAAGAGTTATGTGAGCAAATGTCGTGCTTGTCTGATACAAGCTGACTGTAATTAGCAAAATATGTGAGACGTCATTATCAAAAATTAATCTTTTCTTGACTTATTTTAATAAATTTGAGACAGTCAACACTCCTAATACATTTGTTAGGCTAACTTGATCTTCTTGCAGGGCTAAGAATAGCTTAGCCCTTCTTAGCGGTCTGCACAGAAATGAAGTGTATTTGGGGTTGTGTGTATGTTCGAGCATGGTACGTATGAAAAAATAAGTTGCAGGGAGAACAAAACCCTTACACTTATTTAGAGCAGGAAAAACACAAGATGGCACAAGTAGCATTTCAAGGGTACTCTGTGAAGTTGAGAAATAAGTAATTCATGTGCTGCCTTAAAGCCACAACCCCTAACTGGGGTAGAATACTAAACAGTCCAATCACACTGTGAATCGCCATGCTTGTCCAAGAAGGGTCCCCATGCAGTAACTCATGACTCACTGCACAGATCATAGTATTTTACACACCACCAGAAGCCTCAAATAGGCCATTTGCTGTCAGGAGATGCTGTCAGGGCAACTCCCTGACCGAGGGGTCCTGTGCTTGCACATTATTATGAACAGAGAATCTCTTTAACTACATGGGCATAGGACTTTCATGAAGAACTATGATGTGTAGCATACAGTGACTGGGGCTGATGGTTTCTTAGTGCAATTTCCACAAGGTGGGATAGGGCTATAAATGCCTTGGATGTGGAGAGGAAACAGCAAAGCTGGGACTGCAGTAAACATCACCTGATAAAGTTAAGTGACGTTCTGCCAAGTGCTGAGCATACTGGATCCCTACTGAAGTCAGAAGAAGCTGAGAGAACTTGGTATTTTTCAGAATCGCAAGCTTTGTTTAACTCAGGAGCTGTAGCTGCAGTGCTCAGCTGTTTGATGGGTCCACGGGTACCCCCACTCCAGTCTGTGTTAGTGCATGCCATACCCTTGGGACCCTGGCTGAGAGCTTTTTTTGCAAATCTGTCTCAGATGTGCAGCCACAGAGTCACAGTCAAACCCTGGGCCCAGGCCCCTTTGGGCTTTGAAGCTGATCAGGTCTAAAGGAAGAATTTGTAACTCCAACTTACCTTTTTATCTTGTAGCCTTGGGATAGACCCTGGGARACCTTCGTCAAGAACAGCTTCCCCAAGTCTTGCTAATGCATGAGCTCTGCATCTCTTACTAGATTGCTCTCTGCTCCCCTTCTTCTAGTGTCCCATGAACAAAAGCTTTAATTTGTTTATTGTGAAAGGCATACTGTTGCTGCTTATGTTAATGGGAGCTTTGATACTTCAGCCAGGGATAAAACATTATCCTGCCTGTGTTTATATCAGAAGTTTGCTTCAATTAACCTGTACATTTCCCACTACCTTATGTTATGTGACTGCTAAGTTTAATGGGGAGTTTTACCAGTTGCTTATGCTGAAGCACTGAACTGCAAGCCCACCCTACTACACCTTTTTATGGCCATTCTTACACTCCTCCAACAGGCTCCAGAGAACCTAGTTGTGATGATTCGAGATGCTTCTACCCCCCTAGCTGCTCATCTCATCTCCTTTGTTTAGCCTTGTGATTGTAGCGCAAGGCTGGCACACAGGAACATGAGGCTATGCCTCAGCTTCCAGCACACAAACCCAGTGAAAGTCGGTGTCTGTAGGGCATGGATGGTGACTTGCAGTAAGTGGTGCATGTTCCTGTCTGCTAAGATGGTGCAGAGACTTCTGTACCCAGGCTAGAGTGGTGACATGTTAGAGCATCCCAGCCTCTGTGCACAAATGCTGGAGTCCCAGTGACAGAAATTGTTTTCACATAGCAATAACAAAACACACAATACAAAAATATACAATAACAACAAATAACAAATATACAGGAACAAATTACAATACAATTACAATAATAAAAATGTAGTTCTGATAGACATTTAGGCATATGCTGACAGCAATGCTGCATGCTTTCATCAAGAACGTTTCCATGGTACAAAGAAAATAGTAGGACCTTCAAAGGTGAATGTCATGGATTCACCATCATCAATGGGCTGCAGGCTCCATCCTCTGCCACTTGGAGGCAGAGAGTCCTCCCAGGGGTGGTGCCCTGCAGATCAAAGCAAGGTTGGGGCAAAATGGAGTTAGATACTTACACAATTTTAAAATTCTTACATTTCCAGCTTGGATGATATTTTTGCTGATGTTTCGTGACTTTATGTGTGAGCCAATTTCCCCAGCCTTGTGTTAGTGTAGAGAGAATAATTTTTTATGCAAATCTCACCAGCAGGCTTTATTCCCAGAAGCATCTCTGAAGTAGTGCCTGTGCTATCATGTCTCTCAATGTTGCTTCCTCCTAAGGTGATTCAGTACCATCCCATTTGTCTCCCGTTCTTAGGCTTTCATCTCGCTTCCCAGAACAGAGCATTTTGCTTTAGAGCACTCCAGGAAAATTCAGGTGTGGGCAGATAGCTGGCTRCTAATGATTCCTTGTCACAAAGGAAACTATTCCCTCATGAAGGAAAGGATTAGTAAAGATCAGATTTCTGAAAGATCTCGCTCGGTACTGTGAAAGTAGTGTGAAGCTGAGCTGCTTTGAAAATCAGGCCTGGGAATGGAGCCAACTCCCGCTGACACCAACGCTGTTCACTTTAGTGCAGTTACTGTCGACAGCCACAGACATATCAGCCCCTCTCAACTCAAAGAGGACTGGTCCTTCCCACATATTCTTTTGCTGCAGGATTATCTGTTTCTTCAGTATTGTATCTTCATATAAATTTCAGGGGGTTGCCTTTTTTTTTAGAGCTGCTATTGAGCTCTACCTTTTAATGGTGTCAACCTGTCTGAGGTGATGAAAGGGGTTATATGAGGCAATTTTCCGTTCCAGCAGGGGAATAAATAGCTTGTGATGCCAGGGCATTCTCAGTCCAATGCCGAGAGATCACGATGGGGACCAGGGCACCACATTCCCCTAAGAGTAGAACATGTCCCCAGAAGCAGCATCAAAGGCCTCCTCCAAGCTCAGCCCAGATCCAGAGGGAGACGGCAAATGAACTGCTGCCTAGAAAGGTCCACATAAAAAGTGCCCTAGCAGATGCTACTCAAGTCTTAAACACCAAAGTACCATGTATTTACTCGGATGCTGAACACGAAAGACACTGACTTAATTGCAGGATACTCCAGTCTTCTGACTTACAGGAACACTTACTGCAGTACTTGGAGCTACAGACACCTCAGTGTACCCCTTTGTAACTAGCTTGCCTTCAAACTACACACTGCCGTTGTGGCTCTTGTGGCTCTGTTTTCCCCCAGTGTTGCTCTGAATCTTCCCTAATTGCCTCTTCAGAGCTGTGCACAGTGAATTCAGTGCCAGTGGAGCAGAGCTGAAACAGCCGTTTTCCAAAAACCTGAGCTCAGCAATGCCTAGGTGTGCAGGGTGCTAATTAGGCTGATAGCCCAATCACAGAGATGCAGAATAATAATCAGTTTCTTCAGCAAGGGCCACAGCACTTCTCTAGTGTCTATCAGCTCCCAGGGTGATGGACCAGCCTGCCGCCCAGCAAATCGTGCCTGGAAAGGCCAGATCTCACCTCCTCAGCTTTGCATTGATGATTATCAAGGGGCCAGAGTTTGCAGGGAGGCATGTGAAAATGTCAGCACAGATGGAGATTAAGCCATCTTCACCTAAAGTCAAAACTGCCATCTGTTTTGCTCCTGCACAGCTTCAATCAGATTTACTCAACAAAAGCGTAAGTGTGAGGGATGGGGAGGGCTCTGAGCATKTGGGCATTCACGGCCTTCCTGAGCTCATGCCGGGGAGGCCTGGGAAGCCAAGATAGGTTTGTCTCACCTGTTCCCCTGGAAAGGCTCTGTATGGCTTCTCTCACCATTGCTCTCTCTTGAAAGGGCCGGGAGGAAGCAGGGAGGACTGTCAGCTTGCTGTGTGTGTTAAGATAAAAGGAAGCTGTTGTTGAAGTGGATCTTGGCCTCAAATTACTGTCTTCATTTATTTAGACAACAACAAACAAAATAAAGTTTTAGTTGATGAGCTTTTAAATTTGGTTCCCTAGGTCAATTCCACGCTTTCATTCTCAAGGGTAATATACTTGGAAAAAGAAGTGTGCAGCAAAACGAAATTAATGGGAAATTTGGATAGTTTGATCCACAGTCCCACCACAATTTCAACCTTTCCTCCCTTGCCCCACCCTGCCCATCTTAATCCATTTCATTTTCTCTTTGCAGTTGATTTCCCACTCATTTTGCCCATTCCTCTGTCACTCTTTGTTTTCCCCGGAACTGGAAGACACATCCTTTTCTTAGACTGTGGTTGGTGATTCTTCCAGGACACCACTGATTTGACCCACACATTTAGCACTGTACAGATATCAGAATAAACAGTGCTTGCTAAAGTTTGAGGCTATGGCATGTAACTTGAAGCTGCAGGAAGCAAATTGGTATAAAATTTTACTGCGGCTGCAGAACAGATGAGCAGACCAAAAGGCAATTATTATAAGGCCCAATACTTTAATTAATTAATAAATTTGCCACTGCTAAGTTGAGGATAAATAATTTAAAGAAATATTGTATTTTATATGGGAACAAGATGGCTAAACATTAACCGTAAGTGCCCACAGATAAGCTGCATAGGATTGTTGCTTGACATGGCTCATAGACGGTACTTAGGTCTGTGGAATGAGGCTTCCCTTCTCCCAGCAATCTGATGCTGTTGATGCCTGCTGAGCTTCTGATCCGTGATAACTTTAGAGACCTCCATTCAGATCTGCTCGTCAGCCAGTTGTTCTCCAGCTTGAATTCATATAGCTGATCATTCCTGCCCAAATGTATTTATCCCTATGGAGTAGCATCACTTTTTTCAGACCATCTCTGACTCATCTATGAATTTTTCGAGTCCATTTATAAATCTAGTCATCCAAACTACTGTTAGTCCTTTCCAAATAGCAGTGTTGGCCAGATTGAAAAGTGTATTCTCTACACCATCCTCAGGTCCATTAATGAAAATGCTGAAATCATAGTCGATATAGTAAGCTTGTTCATTTTGACAGTAATCTATCAATGACTGCTTATAATTTTATAACCAGTTTTGCAATTACCCAATAATATTTTCACCCAGATGATACTTTTCTGGCTCATGAGAATGTCATGGGAAACAGTGCTGAAAGACTTTCTAAAATCAGGATCTATAACACTGATTGTTTCTTCTCTGTCCATACGGCTTTTCACTCTGTCATACCTGGAAATTAGATTGGTTTTACATGTTTTACCCTTGACAAATCCATAAAGGCTATTTCTCATCTCTTTGTTCTCTTCTGCGAGCTCACATCTAGCCTAGTTGATTATCCAGATCAGTGTTTTCTGTAAGTTGAGGTTATACAGCTTTGTAAGAGAAACTTCCAACTCCCTGGTTTTTCCTTACTTAGCATTTGAAAGATAAGTATTCAAAGATGTGTACCATCTTTCAAGTTTTCTGATACCTTGCATATCTTCACTGAATCCTCAAAATCAATGGCTCTAAGATTTCATCAGCCTGTGCCATAGATAACATACAATGAATTTCACTAGAGCTAATCAAATGGAGAACATTTACATTGTGTGGGAGCTTCCTAAACTGTATTTTTAATATTTGCATTTTTTCTGTTTAGGTAGTGAAGCACAGGAGAGCAAGCAGACTTAGGTGAGGACCCCATCACAAGCTATTGTGTGGTCAGAACTTGGGACTCTTGGCTCTTCATATCCTTCTAAAGACACTAAATTTTACTGTTTCCAACACACAGCCATAACAACCCCARCATGAAGTTCCCAAGTCTCAGACAGACCTGCCCTCTTTTCCTGTACATAAAGTTGGAATTTGAAGTCATCCTTATGTGGCCTGAATATATGTCACCTACATTTAACAGTATTCTTTCTTGCACCAAAGACATTCCCACTAAGACCCTTATTTCTAAAATGCAGCATTAAAATGTATTCCAGCTCCCTTTGGGAAGCCTTGAATCCATCTATGGACTGTGTCTTTGCATCAGGCTTGTATCCACTTATCAACATGTGGTGGGAAGTAGCTGTGCTAGCAGCGAGATGGAGGGAACTGTAGCTTGAGCTCCACTTCCTACGCTTGAAGGCTGCATGCTCAGATACACCCCAAGCCATGGCAGAGAGGCATGGAGATGGCCTGTGTATGGCAAAGAGCTGGTCTCATAACTAGGAAGTCTGCAGCTCCCATGGGTACCTGGAAGTAGTTGCCTGAAATCAAGGGTTTTGCAGAACTAGCTTTGGGATGACCTTAAGATCAATCATACCAATTAGGATAGACAAGCCCCAGCTTACCTGCCTATGTGACATAGATAAGATATGCTGCAAACCTATCGAGCTCCTTATATTTAAAATCCATGGAATATACAAATGATTTGTCTTTTGAGATAAATGTAGCTCCTGAAATTCAGAGAAGTTAAGGACCATATGCAATATGGCTAATTTCTTCTAAGTCCAAAATCACCAGCTCCTCTATTACTGCAACAGTTGTAACTATATACCCATTTTAATTTACGAGTAATCTTCACCTGCAAGTTTACAAGCATTCCCAAGAAGATTTCAGTCCAGAGCTTACATGTCATTGTCACATAACCTATCTGAATGAACAAGGTATATGCTGCTGTCCATAAAACAGGCCTATATTTCCAAGGCAGAAGATAAAGGCAAATGTCTCCCAGGAAAGATGAAAGGACATGCTGGCTCTTGAATGACTTCTCTTCCTGCTCCGCTCGTGGGAGTGAGGAATTTGGGAGCAGAAGTCCCTGCTTTGTGTTTCTGTAGAAGCAGCTTAGTGAGAAGCTGTGATGCCTCTGAGAAGGTGGTCCTAAATCTGACACACACTGGACCATGGGATGTTGTGTTTTCTTTTTTTTTTTTTTTTTTTTTTTTTTTGGGGGGGGGGGGAGAGAGAGAGAGAAGGGGGTTGTGGACAAGACTTAAGTAAAGAGCCCAAACTTTCTGAAAGTACTGCCCTAGCCATTGCTTTTGACGCCTGTGCTGTTAATCAGACATTCGTGTCACCTATGTGCAAAATTGTCAAAGGTTTTTCATTTATCAGAGACAATCATATTTCCCTTCTGCATTGTGGAAGATTGATGAGGTCTAAATATCTTTTATTCAGTAATTAAACAGCATGTCTCTGTCTATAAATTCTCTTTAGCTTGTACTTTCATGTTTGTTTCTGCAGGAAAATATGGACATGTAGCATTTCTGGTGTAAAAGAGCATTCCTCAGATGCTGTTGAAGTCCTTTATCTATCATTTTCTCCTAATCAAGCCATAGCTACATTAATCAGGATCACTCGCAGGGTTGTCTTAAACCCAGTCAATATTCACAAAGCTCATTCCCCTCCCTTACAAACTATTTAAATGAGAAGATGATAGCTTTAATAAGGCACAGCTCTTCTGTATGTCATTAAAGGTACAATTAAGTGATGAAATAAACCATTCTCATAATGCAAAATAAAAGAAAAATAAAAATTTTCAGGAAAAATATAAGCAGTAGCAACAAAAAGGGCAAGAATCTAACTATATATAAATAGAAATCCTTGCTATGTTTAAGAATCCCCAGAATACTGATTACCTGCATTGACCTGTATCTAAACG
Organism: Rhea americana; assembly: GCF_003343005.1. Taxonomy (NCBI): domain Eukaryota; kingdom Metazoa; phylum Chordata; class Aves; order Rheiformes; family Rheidae; genus Rhea; species Rhea americana. Next base: position 648,925 of record NW_028186461.1, on the reverse strand, counting down.
TATTGACAAAGATAAGCAGGGACAGTTAGCAGTCAGTTCAGATTCAGTTCTAATAGTTTGAATTAGATGGACCAAACAAGCTGGAATTATTCATTAAATCAGCAAAATCTGCTTGTCGTTCTCTGTAATGCTTGATAAATGCTGACAACCAAAGGACTTAAACGAAGCCCATTCTTCAGCCTTGCAGCAGGCTGGGAATGTGCCTGTCCTCTGTACAGAGACCTCATTCCATTCTCATCTGTTGAAACTGGATGGGATTTCAGTACTCTTTGTTTAGTCTCCAGAGCAGAGGGCTGCCATGRGAGCACTAGCAGGCAAGAGCATTGCAGGCTTACCTTCTCTATAGCTAATAATTAAAAGATTGTGTTAATGCAAAATGCTGTTTAACCAAATGCTTGAAAAGTGCATGTGTGGTTATAAGTCAAGTTGCTCTACTATTTTGACTAAAACTTTTGAGGACAAGTCAGAGACCTCCTGAAAAGCAGAACACCAATCAAGATTTCAGAGCTATAATTTTTCTGACTTTAAAGTTTGGTTTGATCTTAAGAAATAAGAACCAGAACTGGACCCCACAGTCACAGAGATTAAAGACCATCTAGGCTGACTGCAGAATGTCTCCCTTTAGGGCTCTTGCAATGAGCCCAGACCTCGGATGGATTGCAGTTCCAGCGCTGTACTCCAGATCAGAAATGCATACATTAGGGGCATGTTAAATACAAGTCATTTCCTGAACTTACCAATAAAAGTAGAGTGCTTTAAATTCTTGAGAGCTCTTAAACTAAACTCCAAAGCAAAGCTGAAGGTGATTGATACAAAATTTTTCTGAAATTATTGTGCTGAAAGCAATGAGAAATTAGAAAATGCAACTGAAATATGAATTTCCTACTCCTTCCCTTTTCCCTTTCATTGCATGTCCACGCAGATAGATGCGAGCACACCTTAGCTTGCTCTATCCGAACTCTGGTTAGTTTTGGTTAGAACAACATTGTTGTTGGACTGTTCTTAGTTAGCTCACAGCTCAGGCCAAGGCACTTGAGTTTCCTGACTTCAGAGGCATGTTGGTAGCATATATAGCTTCTCCTCACAGGTTCCTCTGTGTGGGTATAGAAGCCCTAAAACCCACAGAGAGACAGTGAGCCAAAGCCCTCAATGCTGCATGAGGGGCAGTAGGTTCATACCAGTCTCATGGAAAAGACCAGTTGAATTCAGAAGAGATACACGCCAGTGTAATGTGCAAGTGGGTAATCAAAGGTAAAATTCACACCTATTCCCCCCTCCACTGTTGTTGCCATGATAAGCCATCCTTTAAATTCAAGAAGAAACAACRCTTCTCAAGAAGAAGTGCTGCATAGTTTTAAAGAGCACAGTGCTGGTACAAAGAGCACATTGACAGAGCTTGTATGTTTATATCTCCCTTACAACTCCAGAAATACCTCGTGGTATCATCTGTTCACAGACACAACACATCTTCTCCCAGAACCAGCAGCAGAGTTCAAGCATGAAATCAAAAAATTGTGTCTGAGAGGGAATTTGAGTTAAACAAAGATTGTGCACAACACGCGACAGAGTGGAAACCTTTCTAGAAATAGCCCTTTAACACCAACATTAAATGCTCTGAAGTGAAGGGTTCAGACTTCCTTGAATGTTTGCAGTTTGACTTTGCATTTTTCAAAGCCTCTTTTTCTCTGTGACGCCCCTCGCTATGCATTAAGCTTGCTTTTGTATGCCCCAGGCCATAAATGATTCAAATCATAGAACTCAGCTTTCTGYGTGAATGACCACCCCGTCTCTCCACTGCTGACTTTCATCACAGTGTCTAACCCATTCTTCCTAGTGATATGGTAGGCACATTTAAGTGAACGAAAATCTTTCTTCCTCTGACTACATGTTGCTCACTGTATAGTACTTTTGGAAAAGAGACAGGGTATCAGTCCCAGTGCTGAGCAAGTGATTGTGTTGTGCAGTGCCTCAGTTTCCACACCTGAACAAAGAAAATTATGATGGAGGTTTGATCATAAAAATGACTCAGATCTACTGGTGGGACTACATGGTGATGAAATGATTGATGTTAAAAAAAAAAAAAAAAAAAAAAAAAGCCTTCTTTTCCTACCCCATCCACATCGCAGTTTACATTATCTATGCTTAAGTTTTTAGGTTTCCTGATTTTGAGGGTGAAACACGATGTCTAGAATTCCTTGGCCTAGTCGTTCTCTGCTGGAAAGGGATATTCTAGCGATGCTAGTGGATTATGTCTGCTTATATGTGACCACAATCCAGGCTCTTAAAATTTGGCAGAGCTGGCACACACTGTAGTCATCCCATTTCCAGCTACAGATGACCTCTCCAGCCTACATTCAGATGCCAGGGCTAGATCAGCTTTGAATGCCTGAGAAGTGAATACAGTCCTTGCAAAGTGTCTTTTGGGGATTTCTTTATGGTTGCCTTTCTCACTTGCATGACACTGAACTTCCCTTCATGCATGACCTCATTCTTCCCACAGCTATTAGGTTCTTCACCTTGTGATGCTGCATTTCGACACAGGCTGCAGGACACACACCGAGTACATTAACACTGAGCCAAGGCAGCCTCAGTACTCAGAGCATGACACTCAGCTCAACTAAGTGTCCACTTGCTTCTCACAGTAACTGCTTGTTCCTGAAGGGAAAGCACTGGCCCTGCTTTGGCTGTAGACCTCTGTCCTGAAACACGACTGAGAGGGATGAGGCAGCTGGGGGTCAGATGTGGCACCCCACTGGGCTGTCTACCCCTGCCACTCCTCTGCCTCCCTACAGTGCTGATAAGCATAAGAAGAGCTGGAGCAGAGTCTGAGGAAGAAGAGGGGATCAGCAAAGGGAGAGAATCAGATTTTAAGAAGAGAAATGCTGTACTTGAAGTAAGGSCAGCGGGAGGCAATACAACCTCTTTAGCACTTCCTTCCAGGGGGAGGCCTGCAATTTTCCCAGCCTAGGATCTTGGAAAGCTTAAAATATTTCTTGACATAAGAAATAAAATCATTGTTAGATTGCTTGGATTATGATGACAGGAAAATTAGTTTGACAAAGAATGATTGAAACATTTTGCCACAAGAGTATTATAAAAATATTGGTTAAACTTTTTGGAGCAAAAACTTCCTGGGCTGCCTTGAAATTTTGCGAGTAAGTTGTCTTCCAGTTCAAAAGAAAAACAGATCTTTTGTGATCATTTGAAATGGAAAATCTGAAAACAGAATTGCTGAAGATGGTGTGTTTCACCTCTAAGAAAAATCAAAATAAACACTGAATGAAAAGAAAGAAGTAATCTCACACAGAAAGAAGTGTCATTTAGAAAATGCCAGAACTGAATGTTCTGAATAATTCAAATGAAGAGTTCAACACTGAGGAGAAAAAATATCTCAGCGATGCCAGATATGCACTCTGCCCTAAAAATATTCAGCATAAAAAAGCCAGTTCTAATGAAATGCTGGAATACAGTGATTGTAGGTAGAGTGTTGGTGGCAGAGCCATGATCTAAATGCAGGCACCCACCACTGCTGTGCTCAACAGGGTCAAGYTCCTGCTTAGGACAGCCAGGGCTGTCCCCTCTGCAACATGGGGAACGCTGAGCATGGGGTGGCTGTGGAAGCTGAGAGAGGCTGGGACAGAGGCAGGAGCAGCTCAACAGAAATAATTGCAAGGTATTTTTGAGGCAATCTGTTAATGGGCTTTCACGGACTAGCTTGGTTTTTCCAAAGAGATCAGGGAYGTACTAGGGACCTGTGCAAAACGAACATGTGATTTTTACTTTTTTAGGGGGGTAAGATCTTTACAAATTTCCATTCTTGCCACAGCTTTGTAGCTGAGATGTGAGTTTTCCTTGGGGAAGGCAGGCCATCAGGTTGTCTAAAGCATTGTCAGCTGCACAAGTCTGAAATCAGCATTTGAGAGTGAACCTGCATGAGCCAGCGTGATGGTTGCAGAGATACTGAGCAGTTCATGGATAATGATGGTGATGAGGAAAGTGTGACTCATAAAGCAAAGAAAAAAGGAGGCCATAATTAAATATTCCAAAGTACAACATCATAATTATAGTGGACTAAGAAGTAAGCAAATGACACACAGTAAGAAAGCAGCTGATCAGATGGATTCTGAGTTGATTATCATAATGTAAATGCCAACAGCAATTTGCTCAAATCAGAGAGGTTTATTTGCAGAGTGGAAACTAGGTTTAATCCTAATCAAAATAAAATCAATGTATATTTCAAAACAGATTAGTGCTGTGAAACAAAGCAGCCATGATTGTTATTCATTATTTTCATCAGTACCAAGAGGGAATCATTTGTGTTACCGCTTAATTACATAGATGTTAACAATTAATTAAGTCAACGCGGTGATAGCCAGTGATTTGGGAAATGGAGAGAAGATTATTCTCGATTAATGTGCTTTTGTTTTCTCAGCCCAGCTCAAAGCATAATGCTGGTGCCACTCTCAAGTGGTGACAGCTCCCAGAAGCAGAGGCACAGACAGGTTGCTCAAGTCATCCCTCCCCGTCCCCCATTTCACAGCTGTTCAGGTCCTTTTTGGAAACTCCCCAAGATCCTCTTCCAAGTCCTCACTGACAGGTATTCAGTCTCCCTTGGCTTTGCCAGCAGAGTTTGCATCTGTGCTCTTCCTAAGAATTCATTACAGATTCTGGAATAAAAATCTCCTTTCTATAAGTAGAAAGAGCTGGAAATAGCTGGTTTGGGATTTCAGGGGAAAGGGAAAAGCAAGGCAGAGCATGCCATACCTAGGGTAGCAGGAAGTCTACAGCCATTAGAGAGTACAGTGACACTGGGCAGCCCGCATTCTTGGGTTTATTTAAGGCACTGCACTCTACAAGCAGCCAAAATTAATGTCTGGTGATAATGGGAAGCAATGAAGCATTGAAGAAATTCATTTTTTTCATCCAGATACATCACTTCTCATTGACACACAAGGCGTTTAGCTTTGAGAAGCTGGGGAAGGGGGCTGATTGTGGCCTTTTCTACTGTGCCCGACTGAATGGAAGCACTTYGGTGCCAGAGGAAGAGCTGATGCTGCTGTCAGCTGCTCTGTTTTAGGTCAAAAGGAAGAGCCTAAGTTCTAGGAGCAAAAGGGATTTGAACTAGGATTTGGTCCTTCAATTCAGAAATCAGTCTGGAGGAATGAGGACAAGCCACATTTCCCTGAGGGAGGGTGTCTCCCAGAGCAACAAAATGACTTTCACATCCAAGATGCCAAGAATAAAAAGCCCAAACTTCTCACCTGTCTGTGAAATAGCCAGTACCGAAGTCTGAACTCCACAGCTTGGTTTGGGCTGCACTGAGAGCAGATAGCCCATTAACCTTAACTCCTTTGGCTTTTCCAAAGACATAACGTGTACTACCAGGACCTTGGTAAGTGATTTTAATGGCAACACTGCCTAATGAATCCTTTTTAGTTCTGGACTGCAAAATCAGTGGCCCTTCCTTGCATACTAGGAGCTCTGTTTGTTTGGGCTCAGTAGGTCCTTAACAATAGGTTTACTGTCAAAGCTTCTAAGAAACTAATTTTAACTGTATTTTCCTTCTGCTTCACTCAAGAAAAAGGAAGACATTTATATTCATTGTACCTTATAAATGTTTCCACCATAACAATCACTTCAGATTGTAGTGGGCTTTGTTTCCCATCAAATTTAATAGCATGAGAAAAATGACACATGACACAAATTTAAATAATCTTTTGCTCCCTTTCCTTTCTGTTCTCTTTCTGAACTCTAATCCACATTTTATTTTGAAAAWTTGTATTGCTACTAACTCTTGTGAATTATTTTTTTCATTTTTGGAAGRGGAGAAAAAACAGTGGACTAATGGAAGGCTGAACAGCTGAGTTTTTTCTTAGGCTTGCAGATACTTGACAGCTCCGAAAGTCAGGCCTAAATTATTAGTAATAAAATTCTGACTTTAAGGGACAGGAAATTGTCTGATTGTCAAATATGTTTTAGAGGTTTTACTTGATAAAGTCATATCCAAGCAGTAATAGGAGTTTTCAGTATAACTTTCTCATCTAATTTCTTAGAGGAAGATTGTCTAGAAGAATAGGCCTCATAGGCTGTATGTAGATGTAACAGAGTTATTTCCTGATTTTTAAGTAATTTAATAGCTTAAGAGAAGGGTGGGAATGAAAGAGTTTGGCATGGCCCAAACCACTCTCTTATTATATAACAGATTGGAATTTTGCCATTTACTTTACTGAGAGCAAAAGTAGTCCATATTAAGCATATCTGAATGTCACTTACTTAAGCTAGTTAATGTATTATGAACATCAGGCAAACACTTTTACTGGCTACAAGACAGACATGACCATGACATTCTGGAAGGTGTTACAATTCCCTCACTAGCTAGGGCTGCAYGAAACATGTATGTTAGAGGTCATTGGCATGAGTCTCACTCTTTGACCTGGTTTTGGTAAGACCTAACTTYTTCTATGGAAGTGTCTGGTTGAACCTGGTGTTGTCATGGATATTATTCAGAATGCTACAGGTGAAATAAATACATTCATGTTTTCCTGCAATGTACCACCCCTCACAGTTTTTTAAAAATGGGCTGCATGGCTTTCTGCCTATATTTCATCTGTATGCTGAATTAAATTCAAAGTTCAGCTTGTGTGTGTAACCAGCTGCCTCCCTTCTGGACTGATGAGTGCTTAGCCCCCCAAGAGCCAGACAGAGCACCTGTAAGTGTTTAGCATGTGATGCACATTTATCACACTTCTTCTGTACCTCATGACACAGTAATAAATAGCTCTCAGCTGTTACAGCAGTGGTACTCTTATGGCCTGACATAGGTAAATACAGGCCCTAGTCCTAGCCTCATAAGACTCCCATGAGCCACCCAAGAAAGGGTCAACAGTGTTCTTACTGTGTGAACCTTCACAACACAGACACTCTTGAAATATTGGGAGATTGCTTTGGTGTTTTTGTCTTATTTTGCACTTTGCTCAYCTGCCAGATATATTTCTAATTGCTGCTGTCAATTCATGTTCCATCTGCAGGTGTAGTCTGAAAAGCCAAGGAGGTCTGTGTTTCAGAAAAGAGCACTGTTGTGTATGACATGTTCATCCTGGGTTGTGTCATTAATGACATCAATTACTTTGACACCAGTTGTGGTTTTGTCATTCTCACAGCTAGCATCTCTCATGCTCCTACCTACTTGTATARCCTTTCAGTTTCCTTTTTCCTCTGGCCTTTCAGGATCTGATAAATCACATCCAGGTCCATTTAACTGTCAGTCTGTGCCCATTTCCCCAAAGCGATTAGTATACGAGGCTAAAAGGAGAAGCAAGCTGAAAGAGGAAGTGGCTGAAGCACTTTCTGTCCAGGCTGCTGTTGTTCAGCAAGCACAGATCAATTTATTCAGCTCATGTTGTTTTTCTCCTCCTCTAGCTACCCATGATGATTTTGAACACAGGCKTGTAGAGCCCTAGTTGTTAAGAGCCTGATACTCCTCTGTTTGCATCAGCAACAGACAGTGCTGCTTGACAAGTCCAAAAAAAAAAAACTCCTCTTTCCCAACCACACCAGCTGACTTCTTCCATCTCCTGTCTGTGCCACCTCCTCTCCTGCTCCAGTGCTCCTGTGTCTGAGGATGGKAGTCTACTCATCCACCATCTCAACAGCCAGGGAATACAATATTGTATTGCTCCTAACAGCTCACTCACCGGCTTTCTGCATTTTTTCTCTCTCTCCAGAYCATCAAAGGGTGGCTGGCGTTCCTCAGGTTCAATACTTACATGGGGAAAAAGAGAGCATGTGGACAGAGATAAATGAGAAAGAGAGAGAGAGATCTCAGACAGCTTAAGCTAGGGAAAGAACATGAACAGAAGAGCCTGACACACATAGTGACACATTTTTTTTCTTATACCAGTGTCTAGATTTCCCAAACTACAGTAAGATAATCTGTGTTTCCCATGATACTGCTGAACGCCTAGGCAGAATCAGGGTCTACATAGTTTTCTGCAATACCTCTTTCCATCATGGAGAGAGCCTGCATATGGTATATTCAGCAGCTGACAAGTCCCAGGTTTATTTGGATGCTCTGAATTTGTGTTTCTTGTACATAGTTAGAAATTCCAGGCTGCTTCAGAGACCATGGCCACAATTCAGTAAGGTCTCCCAAAGTTAATAAACTTTAGGAAGGTAGATGATCAGGGAAAAGGGCCAGAGATGTTGAGAATCTCCTTTGTATACTTATTTCCTAGCCTTGCAATTCAGGATAGTAACAGGGTCCTGCTTTYCTCTCAAATCTGTCCTGAAGAAAGTGAAAAGCCCTAGAGGCTGAGCAGAAATAGTACCATGAAATCTTTACAAACAGGGACAAAAGATGGGCCAGAATAGTTTTGCAAAAATATTCAGTTCAAAGGGAACTCATTCTGCYTACCTGTGAATCAGAGTGACTAGAGATAGATGGACAGATACTGTGAGTGAAATAACTTCCTCACTGGGTACACCAGCACCCCTGGCAGCACCCCAGGACAAGGATATGAGTTTCTGTCTGTTAGGTAGAGTGATATGCAGCAGGATACACTTCAGGGAAAGCTACCGAAGCAGAAAGTGCCAGAGTCCAAAACACAGTTTCCTTGGGGCCAGCCCACCCTTTCTAGCACATTTCAGATGAGCTGGGTCAGTGTAAAGTGTCATCTCTCCTGGGGTTAGTATATCCTGACAGCCTTGGAGATATGTCTCTGTCAGCTTACGAATTTCCGTTTGGATTTGTGAAGGCCATTATGACCATAACCTTTTGTATGACTTCTAGTATACATTTTGTAACAAGAACTTGAAACCTGCTGGGGATATTCTGTCTGAGAGCTGTGGCAGAGTCACTGAGCACTGTTGGGRAGGGGTGGCTGCTACCAGCAAACCCAGACTCTTCTGGTGAATTTGCCTTGACACTGAAATTGGTGCCTGGAGCTTGGAAATTATTCTGTGAAAGCTCAGGAGTAAAAGCGATTTTGAAGGAGGAACATTTTCTAAGCCAAAGAAGACATTCCAGACCTGGAAAATGAGCAAACCAGGCCAGGCCCTGGCMTTTTAGCTCAGCCAGGACACTGACAGATATTCATTGCAGTGTTTTGCTTGCTTTCTTATCATCTGGTTTCCTTATGCTGTTCAAAAGTGTGCATGCCCTGGCAATTCGTTTGCAATCCCACCACTTTGTTAACTGGAAAATCAGCATCCTTTAAGCCAGGTCATACCAGGGAGATGATAGAGGACTCAGGAGAGYGCATTTTGCAATGTGAATGGCCTGACTGCTCAACAAAGGTGCCAAGCRGCATCTGCACTTGGGACTGCTCCTGAACCAGCCACTGCTTCATCATGCAAGGGTCCCGCATTTCACTGGGTGACTTCAAATGCATTGCAGAGGGAGGATTGGTACAGATACACTAATGTGTGGGCAGTCTCAATGACGGGAGAGAGGACAGATACATTGCACTGCAAGGATCATAGAATGATAAGGTTGGAAGGAAACTCTGCAGATCATCTAGTCCGACCCTCACCATARCCYATATGGGGATTGAASYTGCGWCCTTGGCATTAGCAGCACCATGCTCTAACCAACTGAGCTAAACCTGCTCCTTAGCCTATTCTGAGGGAGCTGGATCCAGCTGAAGTAACCAGGAAGGTCTAGATCATGCCATCAGTGACAGGAGAGATGGTCCAGGCTGGAGAATTCAGGCCCAGTTCTCAAGAGTTCTCTCTACACACACAAGCMTCAGTGATTCAGCAGAGGATGGACTAGAACCTACAGAGGACAGAGCTATGGGGGCAGCTGTCAGGGCCTGCTGGGACAGACAGTCAGTTGCACAGAAAGAGCTATGAACTGCTCAGATAACAGCAGTGCTGCATTGTTGGGGATACTATCTTTTCTAGAGACATGGATTCCTTCTCCAGAGATAACTAGTGCTTTTCAAAGCCAGCAGTGATTTTCTGCTGTGTGAACCACAGCTTTGTATCCTTCTGAGAGTACTAGAGGCCTTCATTCAAATGGACTGTGCAGGCAAAACTTGCTTGGAGCCTGAGGCTTTTTACRTTTTTGTACAAGGTTGAATAATGCTCCAGGCAGTGCTTCTGGGCACCATGCTTGCTCAGAGGTAGGTGTAAATCCCTTTCACACCTCAGACATGGGAACCAGACAAAGGGGCTCTAGACTGCTGATGAAACATCATTGCTGTGAAGGTGATGAACTCACGTTATTCATGTACACTGCTCRGTTGAGATGGCTTTTGCCAAACCAGCAGGTACCTGGTATGGTGTACCTACCCAGCTGTGCATATAGTGACCAGAAYGCAGGACCACAACTGCCTGGCTGACAGACAAAGAAAATGCAGCATCATTCACAGAGAAGGGCTAGTGACCTCAGCTGTGCTCCTGGGAAGCAGCATATTCTCATCCTCACTGTCCTCTTGCTTGTACTCTTGAGGAAGGAACTGAAGGGCTTCTCCCACCCTGACATGATCTTTGAGTATGTAGGCAGTAAAAACTTGAGCTGTTCCATTCAGCTGAGGTGGATGATGTTCTTGTTAGTCTCTTTTCCCTTGTGCGTGCGTGGTTTGTTCCTTCCCCCCCCCCCCCATTACTCACAGTTAATTGTACAAGTAGTGGACAGACTTATTACAGGAACAGTCAGGGGTTTTGCATTTGAAGCAGGACCTTCAAATAAATATGGTGATATGCTSCATTACCAGCCTGGCTGCTTGCCAACAGGGAGGTAGCCATGCAAGAGAATTCAGCTCAGCAGCTCTTTTTCTAGCCAACACTGCCATCTGGATATAGTAGAACCTCTGGAAGAATTGTTGGGTGGCCACTGTCCTTTTACAAWGTACACATAAGGCCTGGTCCACTAGGTAGAGTGATACGCAGCAAGATACACTTCAGGGAAAGCTACCTCCTCTGTGAGCTTCAATCTTTCTCCACAGAGACCATGGGACCAGGCCAAAGCTCTGGGCTGACTCAGTTGCCCATGAACCAGCACCTTCTGCTGTGGAATATGTTCCATGTARTGTTCTCCAGCCTCCATCTGTCAACACAGGTCTCCTACATGGCCTGTACCACATTTGGCAGCCCACTCTGCCTGGGTGAGGAGCCTCATGAGCATATTTAGGCAGTCTGTGATATGCTGGGGCTCCACAGGAAAGACATAAAAGTATTTTGCTACAGACAGAGGCATGAGTTCAAGCTTTGTTCATGCTGAAGGCTGATTCCAGAGGACATTGCTGGAAATTGGTATCTGATGTTCACATTGGAGTCTCAGAGGCTGCTAGTTGCTGTTTTTGTCATCCCCTCTGTGGTGGTGGCTATGGATTTGAGTGTCTCACCTGGTAGCTTAAGGGACCAGCTAGGGTGAGTCACTGRTGCTTTACTGGGGATCCATCAATGCCTGCTGTCAGGGTTTATCACTGGGAGTAAAACATTACCCACTAAAGTGCAAAGCTTTATGGTTCCCATTGGCTTCAAAGAAACAGCCATGAGGAATGTTCAGGATCACCTAAACATCTCATAAGAAGATTATGACTCAACTGCGTATTTCATGAATACTTTAAACACCAAGTCTGAGGAGCTGAGCGTGCAAGAGTTCTGAAGTGTTTGATCTGTTTAATATAATTTTCTTCTCTTATTTGAAATCAGTGTCTTTCTATATCTCTGTTTTCTTCCACTCCTTCTGATGAGCTATAGAGAGAACAGGAATTTCACTGTGCAGAGCTGAGTTCCTCACTCTCATCACGTAGAGTCCAGCAGTGAGAGATAGCAGTGTCACTGACAGGAGGAACAGGCTGTTAGCCTTTAAGTGGAGTTGTTACTGCACAGAGATGAGATGTATATAGCTGAGGATTTTTCAGCAGAAACATGAAGTTATTCCATACTCTTTCTGTATTCTGGAGGGTAGGTTGTAATAGTGGTTAGAGACATTGTCTTAGTTGCAGGCCCAAACTCTTCCTCCCAAACCACCCCCTATCCTAAGCTCTTGCCCTTCTCTCAGCCTTTGCTGATGAAATGCTTCCACTCTCCTCTAGGCACATGCATGTCTCTGCATTATAACCAGACTTCCTCCTCTTTCTCCTCCTCACTGCCTGGGGAGCTGAGGTAGCACGGGAGGATATCAGCCAAGGATGTGCTGTGAGCATGCTGAGAAGGAACGCTCTTAAAGTGCTCTCCCTGTGGGGGGGGGGGGAGAAATTATCCCATTATTATATGTGCTGCAAAGAACAAGGGAGGGCASCTGCTGTTTCAAGTCATACTTTCACTCTTTCAGATGAAAATAATGCCACTTATGAAAAATTATAAACAAGGTTGGCACTGGGTGTTTCAGTGCATCCTTAGCCTCATGGGGTGACTGGTCAGGGGAGGATCCCGGGTGGAGTTTCCTAGACCCTGTGGACATTCCTGGGAAAAATGCTGTCTAGGTAAGGTTGGGAAGCAAAGGAAAAAGCTTTTTTTCTCCTGCATTGAAGTTGTAATGGCAGCTAGAAACTAGTATTTAAAAACCACACCAGGTGGAAGGTGACACAGATTTGTGATTTTTATAAGCACAGCTATTTCAGTGGTAGAGAAGGAATGTCCAGGCATTATGTATCCTGAACACTACAATTGTCTCTTCCTATTCCATTGAGCTTACAGTGCTCCTTATTGATTTTCTACAGTAAACTCAATTCCTGAGACATAACTGTAGTTCAGAGGATGAAAACAGAGTGGGAGAGTGTACATAATCCCAGTCGGACTGGCAGAGGTGCTAGCTTTTAGAGCACACTTTGACACTGCAGTAATGTGTATTTAATGACCCCCACATCTCACCTCAGACCAGAAGAAGGCAGAATTAATAAAAGTGGAACAGGCACCTAAATAAAGCAACAAGAYGGATAACATGCACACATGTATTCTAGGTCAAACTTTACTCTCTTGGTCATGCCTCCGATTGTAGCAAAATGTCATCATGTTTCAGAAGAGATATCTGAGCTTGTTCTTCCTCCCACTCCAGCACACACCTCACACACCACAGCACCTGAGATGGCACCCTTTCTTATCATCCCCCTCATTTCCTTTTATCTTCATTCATTTGCAAGAGAGTAAGTCTCTCTTGCATGACTCCCTGGGAAATCTTGCCAGGTGCAATACAAAGCATCCAGGAAATCCTTCCTTGGCAGAGCAAGTTTCAGCAAGTTTCTGCTCACAGGAAGGCTTTCAAAAAGAAAGGCAACTTGATGTCCTCAAGCTGATATGAGGATTCACAGTGTGTTGGTAACCTGCTAGCCCGGTGCACAGGCTCCTCTCACATTCCTCTCTGACGGTGTCTTTCTGGGAAAGGCATAAGYCAGACTTCAAAAAGTTCAGCGTTATTGCCCAGGTAATTGTGTTTATTTTGGACTCTCAGCTCCTGACTGTGCTAAGATAGAGTATAAAATTAGGCTTCAATAGTGTGGTCAGTGAATATCACTGTGCGAATTTATCAGCAACTATGAAATGACAGTTTGTATGGTTACCTAACGTGGGTTCCAGCCTTTTAAATTATTTTGAAAACGGGACACATTTTAGAGACACAGATTTGAGCAGCAAATTACTAATGGTTTAGTTCCTTCTCCAGCCATTTTCCTGTCTCCTCGTGCAGGTTTATAATTACAGATGGGATTTTGACAAGTCAGGTTCTCCGTAATGGCAAAGTTAAACTCCCTGATGTGAATCAAGGGAAGCTGAAATGATTTTGCAATGCATATTTATTACGGGTAGTGGTAGCTGAAGTCACTTTCACTCACAAGAGCTATATTCTGGCATTTATCTTCTCAGAAGCTTTATCTCTAATGAAAAAAAAGAGTTTAAGAAAACCCACAAAACAGCATAAACCCCAGTAGAGAAATGCTCATCTGCTTCTAATGCAGAAGACATGACACTGAACTGGAGAAAGCCACATTAATGTGTTTTCAAATGCAAAACTGAGTAACAGGAGCAGCAGTGACGACCAATATATTTGGCTCTACTTAACTGAAGAAAGGAAGCAGTTTTAGGACAAACCAGCAAATGTTATTGAGAGGTAACCTGACAGAAAAGACACACTCCTTTCCCTTGTAATTATGACAAAGTGATTTTAGCTCTCTTTCTTCTCCCAGCAAAGGATTGAGACTACCATCAGTCCCAACAGCTGTGTGCCACTGAAATCCCATGTAAGGGAGAGTAACCGGTAAACTTTGACTAATACTTCAAAAGAGATCACTAATCCTAGTGCTTGGCTTCTCTTCTCCTCTTCAGCACTCATCCTGGGGAGAGCTAAACAGACTTGAATTCAGCAAGATCAGCAAATACAGGGTTTAGCTATCATAATCAGAGGATGCAGAGTGTAACCCTCCTCTATCATTCACTCCCCCAGTGCCTACCTGTGCTCAGTAGCTCTGTAGATTAGTCTATTGATATCTTTATCATCCATCCTGCTTTTCAACCCTCAACCTACAGCAGTGTCCAGCTAGAACAGTAGTCCAAGTTGGATGGGGAGGTGAGAGAGTTCCTGTTTTAGGTAATGCTAGTGGAGGCCAGATCCTGCCTGTAGCCAGAAGGTCTTTGCTTTTCAACATGCAGCTGCAGACTTGAGGGTTTCCACAAAGACTTTGCTCCCCTAACTCCCTCTTGCAGCTCCTCAAACTTGTCTGGGCAGATCTAGATTTCTCCTGTTTTCTAGCATTTGCCAACCTCTCCACCATCATATCCACATCCCTATAGCTCTATTTTAGCATGTGTACAGGCTCAGATAGCCTCTGGAAATCTCAAGACCTCTGTCCATACAATTCTTCCACGGCTCAACCAAACCCAGCAGTGGCTTTTCTGTTCTGTACAGTGTATTGGCTGCTTAGCTTGACAAGATCTGTGCAACTCTCTTCAAAGTATCTTATGCCCAAATCTGTGCAGTGGTGCCAGCAATAAAGTGAGTCTTAGTACTCCTTAGATCTTGAAAGGCAGGTGTTTGAAGAGACTCAGGCAATAAAGATCTATATCACAGCCCTTAGACTCATAGTCAGAAGGAAATGGTAGGAATCTCTGACTGATCTCAGAAGAACATGCAGCCTTCAGTTTSTCTCCCCACCTTGCCAGTCCTGTCTAGGAGAAATTATGGGCAAGAATGCCCTATCATCAGCTTCATTTCTTATGAAAATAGCGATAAAATCATTTTCCTTCCCTAATGCTCTCTGGTTTGCATGCAGTGCAGCCTGATTATGGGAAAGAGCTAAAACTTATACATTTGAAACAGTGTATTCTATTTTCCTCTAATGCCATTTTTATCTACATTTCATTCAGCTTAATGGAAATGGAAATGAATTCAGTAGTTTACCCAGTAATAGCCCTTTTCCAGCAGCAGAGGTGGCTGGACCTGAGTGTCCCACTTCCACATTCCCATCAAGGGAAGCTATATGCTTGATTATTATTCGCATTTAGGATATTTTCAAATATATATTACTATTTCAGCAAAGCTTTCCTGACACTTGCTAGCATCGTTCTGAAATGGAAATCCCACTCTCTCAAATCCAGACCTTACAGCAATGACCAGCTTTCACATGACAGCACATGRTATTGGACTGTGTGCTGAGCTGAGGTACTATGCGGGAGCAAGGATGCACCCTCCCCTGGGCTGCCCACAGCATTTGCCCAAAGAATTATGGTTTTTTGATAGCAATGACTCCCTTCAAAGRAGACAGTAAGCCTGAGAGGTAGTATGAGCCCCCGAAGATTTCTTTGTGGCAAAACTCCCAGAGCATTTTGCCTGAACTATGCATTTACCCCTACTCCTTGTTCCAGGCCATGCTCACAGGCTCCATCTGAGCCCCAGGAATCACTTATGAGAAATCAAGACTTTTTTTTTTAATTCTACATCTTTCGCAATATTTTCACTAGGATAAAGACAAGACAACTGCAATTATGTGCAAGACGGACAATAAATAGTCCTCTCTCCTGTCACAAAATGATTTTGCAGAAAGAGAGCTTTAACCCCTTCTTACAGCCTTCTTCACACTGGGAAGGGACTGTGACCTAGCACTCCTAGGATTCAACATCCTTTAACATTAAATGATCTCAAACCTCTAGCTGGTTCACTTCTGGCCACCCCAATGCTGCTGCTGTCTCCTGTGTGCACATGAGATCCAAATAATGTTTTAAAATCGCTCTTGACACATTAGCCCTAGTAAGGTCCCCATTGCTCTGGCACCCAAGGTACTACTACTCTGCAAGCAGGAAAGATACTGGAAGAAGTGGGGATATTTAATTACATCATTGCTAAGCCAAGAGAGTCAAAAAAATCAAGATTCCATCAATCAGGACTTAAAAACTTATATGAGCTTAAAAATATACCAAAAAATGGTTCTCGCTTTTTAGCTCTCAACTTTACCTTTGGTGAGCCTCTCCCAGTCTTTTCTCATCTACAGACAAACCAAAGTTCCTACACTATCAATGGGCTCGAGGAAATGTAATTTTAGGAAGAAAAAAAAAGTAAATACTATAGGACTCCCAGCAAAATCAGAGAAGACAGTATTTTAAATAACTAGTTCAGTAGATGGGTAAAGAGAAGAGATGGAAGAGTGGCCATTTTATATGTTTTTTTTCCTGAGTTTTAAAAATTAAATCAATTTTGATAATTTTACTTCTAGACTGAAGAGGAGAAGTTTTCAGGGTAGCCAAAGAAGAAATGGGAAAAGGCCTCAGCTTTTGCCATTAACAGCACCTGGTTAGTGCACTAAAAATGAGGCCCTTTAAGATGTCTTCTGTTAACATCTGAAAATGGGAAACCACCGCCTCTCAAGTATCTTGAAATTACTTGCCTGGGAATTTAATCAGAGATGAGAGAACAGTTCTGCAAGGGCCTGTCACTCTATAGTTGCCTTTGCTCTCCATTTCCCTCTTTAGCTTAGTTCTGAATACAGCTTTTCTTGTCAGATTTGCTTTTCTGTCCTCTGAAGTCAGTGGCATCTCCTGGAGCCTCAATAATTTGAGKATTGTCTCGGAAATCATTACTTTCCTCATTTGGAGTCAGTGATTTGCATCCTGACAAACAACTAGCAAAGCTTTACCAAGTCTGCTTTTTGTTTCAGATTCCTCTCAGTTTGTAAATCTGTTGGGGGATTTTCTGCTATTTTATGGGATTTGTAAATCCATTTCAGGGGACAAATATGTAAACACACTTCTGGACTTATAAAGGAGTCAGATGTTCTAGTGAAATCCCACGATTAAAACAAGCAGCTTCTCAGTCTGGATTCTGATGTAAAGATTTACTGGCAGATTTCACAACTCAGATGTGAGATGCAGAATTAGATCTCAAGGAATGGGGTTTTCTGCATTCAATGTATAAACCACAGTCTAACCACAACAGACAGGATGATTGACTAAATAATCTTTTTTTTTTTTTATCCTGAAAATGATACTTCAACTTCACATTTTTATCTTGGTTATTAAAGAGCTACAACAGCAGTCAAATAGCAAGCACTCTCTCTGCTCCATCCCTGCATCATGCCCAGCCTCGGCCTTAGTTGGCCTCCTGGATCCTCCAGCTTGGCTCTGAGCTGGATGGGAGCCTGCTGTGCTGGATCATTAATCTGCTGCCTTTCAAAGAACCGCATTAACACACCAGTCCCCAGTGAGTTGAGCCATCACACTATTTACAGAATACTTCTCATCTTTACAGCGGGAATGCACTCAGAGCTAGACCTTAAAACAGAGCGTGGTTGGCATATTGGGAAGCCATGCTAAATCCTAGTCTGTCACTAGCTTTGCCACAGCAGTTGTTTGGTGCTGAGCAGTAAGGCGCAGCAGTATGGTCTATTCCTGATGGCGCCAGTGAATAGCTGCATGTCACAACACTACCAGCATAGAGCTCGTCCTGCACGTACCCACCACTTGGGGGGAAAGGGGCTTGGGTCACCAGTGGGGCTCCCTGCAGCTAACAAAAAGCAGAGAGTAAGTAGTACTGATGAGGTCTGGGGAAAAACCCTCTCTCTCTCCAGCTTGAAATGCAGCTGAAGTCCCCAGGACAAACCAAGCCCCCAATCAGACCTGCCACACTCCCACTGGGTCTCTGGACAGCCAAAGGAGAAGTTGGTGAACATGTGAAGTGTAYCAGAGTTTAGGTGGAAATGGTGTTTCACATGTCTGTAATTGGTAATGTGGAATTTCATGGAAAAGATTTTTAAAACATCTAAGATTGGTGTTGCAAATAAAGATGTATGAGAGAGAAAGGCACATGCATGCACAGAAATAAGCAGCGAGAGGGAACAAAAGTCCCCAGTGGAGAGCAAACTACATTTGAGAAACAGATTGCCATGCAATACATTGAAATTTGGATTTTCTAATACATTCTGCATCAGTTTAGCTCAGAGTGGCAGTGAGGAGAAGCCCAGGATGCTGTTTCCATTCAGCTTTTGGAAAATCTCAGGASAAAAAGGGAAGTTTTCATTTTTTGTCATATTTCTACCTGTTTGTCTGGTGTGTTGTATTCTTCAAAAGCCTGTTTGTGAGAAGTATTTAGAAATCTGGATCAAAAGTCAGGACCAGAATCAGCCTTAGGCAGCCCTTAGCRAATGCCCTGGGGCAGTGTTGGACAGCCATGAAGCTATAGGGGGTAGCTTTACATTTACTCTCCTTTAGTTGAGTGGGGCTAGAAATCCCTCAGCCAGTGCTGGGCAGAAGAAAAACKGTTATCCAAACTCAGGTGAGTGAAATGACTCAGTCTAGGAATGATTTTCAAAGATGAGTTATGGAAATTGAGCCAGGGAATTACAGAATTGCTGTAGTAGGCTCTGTTTCTACCTACAAATGGCTGATGCAACTTCTGAATTGTTGAATCCCCGCAAGCACCTGGAAGCATGACAAAGTCAGCCCTGGATTCTCATTTTCATTCAGAGGGGAAGAGAGCAATCAAGTTGTGCCAAGCAAGCTAACCTACAGCAAACACACCAACAGATTATCAAATTGATGTTCTTAATGGCAGCTTCGACACAACACAGCTCTTCCCATGGAGGTGCCCAACCCTAAGCAACACCCAGAATGATATCTGCTGGCAATCACCCTTAGCTGTACGAATCTGGAGGAAAAATGGGATGTGAGAGACAAAGTCCAGTTTCCAGCAGGCATCAGCCCTACTTGATCCTCCCTTAGTGTAGGCACCAGAGGCACCAGTACATACCTGGCCATGAGGAAAGCTCTGGAGAAGTTTAGCACTACACTCAGCTTCCCAAACATGGTCTGGACTTGCACAAAGCCCTTCTGCCAGCCCATTTCATATGGTACAAACATGGCTGTCAAGAATAAATCGTGGCTGATTGCATCAAATTTTTCATGACAAGTCTCCCCCAGCTTGCATTAAGATCCAGATTCAGAAACCTAAGTTTAGTGACAACTTAAGTTGCCACTAAGATATAATGATCAGCAAATGCTAAGTTATTTCTATAGCTTAATGGCAGTTGTTTCCTATCAAGAATATARGTAAAATTGATCTCATTCTGCATTAATGAGAAAGCTGCTCTGTTAAGAAAGAAAACCAAGAGCTGTACTGAAAATAAAGTGGATAATGAACAGATGTACATGGAAAATATATACCCACTGATCAGCAATGGACCCTCCAGACCCTCCACTTGGAACAGACCTTCTACTAGCAAAGGTAATTTGCTCTTTCATGTTCCCATTTGGGAGCTTTGTTTTAAA